>NW_024104822.1:485220-619970 GCF_003945595.2 Pipra filicauda
CCCAGCCCTATCCCGGGCGCTTCTGTGGGGGCAGCCAGAGCCCCAGGCTGTGCTGTTGGGAAGTGGCCTGAGCCCCCCCCGGAGCGGGAGGCTGACTTGCAGAGCACAGAGGTTCCTCCGGGGCTCGGCTCTTACTCGCAGGAGCAAACTGAGTGTCACTGCCAAGGCCACTGCAGGGCTGCAGCCACCTGCAGTCCCTGGGCTGTGGAAATCTGGGAGCCCAGGGCCTGGCTGGTAAGGAAAGAGATAAAGCAGCCTGGCCATTCCCAGTGGTAACGGAGGCTGGGAGCTGGAGGTGCTTTGGGCAGCCTCGTTCCACGTTACCTCATCTGCAATAGATGTAATAAATCAGAATCTGCTCCGGGGCCGCAGCCACCCGAATGTCACCTGCAGGGGGGACACCCCTGCCTGCCCTTCCCAAATCCAGCAGCAGCAGGGATGCTGCTTGACGTTATCCCGTGGATATCAGGGGTCTGGGAACAAAGTGGGGCCGTTAAACCAGGCAACTTGGGCCTGGCTTGGACTTCAGTGGGAGCACAAAGCCTGCTCAGGGAAAAAAACTGAGGTACAATCTGGCTTCTTCCCACTGGATTTGTGCTCGTGCCACTCCCAAATTCATATGGATTTTTGTCAGAGGCAAACGCAATTCCACGGCCCGAATTCCCAAGGAACATGGAATAGGCACAAATAACCCCAAATTTTCCTCTTTTACCACTTGTTTCTGCAGTAGCCAAAAAATAATGGGATTTAATTTTTTTATCACTCCCCCTCTGTAATTTAAACAGAATTTGGGAATGACTTGGATATTTTCCTTTACTTAGAAAGTCAAAGGGTTTAAGCCCCTGTTTTGGGATCCCAGGAATGTTGTGGAGAAGCTGCTTGATGTTTTTTGGACAGGATCAGCAAATATCTTTCCTGATTAGTGTTGTAATGAGGAATAATTGAAATAATAGAGGAACAACTAAGCCATAGGAACATATAGAGTGGAATTAAGTCGTGGAAGTTTATGCTGTTAATTGCTGGAATCTTCCTTAAATGCCTGGAATCCTGGAGCACTAAAAGCTGTCCTATAAACAATTTTGCTTTGAGCTCCAAATGATTCCTTTCCCTCTTTTTCCCCCCTTCGTCTGCTCTGATAAACAAAGTCGTTTTGGAAGCTTTACAGATCAAACATTTACTCCTCGTGGTAAACTTGTTGTAGCTGGAAATCTGGAGCTCTGCAATCCCGGGAAAAGGGGAGAGAGTCCGGGTGGCCTGTGGTTTTCAGGGATTTAAATCCTGCTGGGATTTAACTCAGCTCCCATCAGCCAACAAAACCCTGCGGTTGTTCCATAAGGAGCAGTTATGGTTTAAAGTGCTTTTCCCGATGTTTTCCCAGATTCCAGGGCGGTGGACACCAGAGAGAAGAGCAGGAATAACCTGGGAATGTTTCCTAGGATGTAGCATGTAAAATTAATACACATGTAAGAGGATGTGCCATCTGCCAGTGGCCACTCCACAGAGTTCCTCGGCAGCCAGGAGGGATGACGCCAGCACATCCCAGCCCCTGCAATAATTCAATTTGCTCTTATTTCTTTGGAAAAGTGGCTGCCTGAGGCGACTTATTTTTGGGCATCTGGGAGATCCAATGTCCCCAAAATCCACCCCTTGTGCCGCTCGAAGGTTTCCAACCTGGGAATTTGGGCCCAAATCCCTGGATTGGTAACACCAACCTGCTGAATTTTTATCACTGAGCTGTTTGCATGGAAAACTTCCTGCCTGGTGCTTCTCAGGTTGGAATGACCAAATGCTTAATTAATTTTTTAATCTTTTCCACCGCTGCTGTGGAATTTCTTTTCCCAGCAAACTACGGGAACTAGGAAAAGCCTGGAAGAGAGAGCTGGGAGGGTTTATTCCTTCTGCCAAGGAGCGGTTGAGCTGTGCCTCCACCGAGCAGGTGGATGGAAACTTGGGGTTGTTTGGGTGGATTTTGGGGCAGTCACAGCACCGTTGGTCTGAGAACCGTCGTGGCAGTAGCTCCTTAACTGCACCTTTCTGTGCTCCCGGTAGTGATGCCTGTAGGAGCTGCTCCCTGTTGTTGTCTGTGCTGATGGGGATCCAGTTTGGAAACTGCTGCTGGGTTTTCTGTGGGCCCTTGTGGAATTTGGCTGCACTTAGCGACTGTAAAGGTTTTCTTGTCGCCTTCCTGGTGGCTCCGGCCCTTCCTGCCCTTTAGCCAGCTCTGGAATATGTGTGTGTGTGACCCCTGCTCTGTCACGTGTGTGTGTGACCCCTGCTCTGTCATGGAGGTGTATGGCACCCTGCTTTGTCATACATGTGTGTGTATGTGGCACCCTGGTTCATCATATAGGTGTGTATATGTGGTGTATATGTGGCCTTCTGCTTTGTCGTGTGTGTGTGTCACTCTGCTCTGTCATGTGTGTGTATGTCCCTGCTGTGTCATGTGTGTGTATGTCCCTGCTGTGTCACACGTGTGTATGTCCCTGCTGTGTCACACGTGTGTATGTTCCTGCTGTGTCACACGTGTGTGTCCCTGCTGTGTCACACGTGTGTATGTCCCTGCTGTGTCACACGTGTGTATGTCCCTGCTGTGTCACACGTGTGTATGTCCCTGCTTTGTCATGTGTGTGTGTGTATCCCATGTATATGTTCCTTCTCCGTCCTGTGTCCATATGGGATCTCTGTCCTGATGCCCTTCCTTGATCAGTGCTTCATTCCCAGATCCAGGGAGGCTCCCCAAGGAGATCTCCCTTTGCATCCTTCCCCTTACACCACCTCAGGCCTGGAGGTCCTGGAAAAGTGTATGTTAAAAACCCAACCCAAATCCCTGTGGAACATCACGTGTGTGGCAGTCAGGATTTCTGCTGGGATCATTTAGGGGTCCAAAACCGGGAAAGCATTGAAATGCCCGAATTAATTCTTAGGCATGGATGTAATCCCCAGGAAAACAGGGATGCAGCTCTTTTTGTTCTATAGCATCTGCAAACCAGACTCTGTTTTTCCTGAGTAAAAGCCAGGCTTGCTTGTGGAAATTTGGGATCGTGGGGCTGACGTGCTCTTCCCCCCGCCTGTACATTTAAATACGCTCGACCTATTTGAGAAACAACTGATCCGAGGCTTTGGTGATATTAAATCCAGCTAAATAAGATTCCCGATGGAATATCAAGGCTCTAATTGAATCTCGGGGGTTCTGGGCCCGTTCAGACACAGCCTTGGAGTTGTTTTGTGCTTCCTGACGTCAGCCCAGAGCGTGATTGAATTAGGGCCCGGGATTGTGGGAGCACCTGCCAGGGCCGCCGGGCTGGAGGGTCCGGCAGCGCTGCCAGGACAGACCCTGCCGGCAACGTCGGCGCTGGGAGAACAACTGCTGTGGAGTGAAGGGGGCAAAGCCATGGGAGCTGCCCCAACTCCTCTGTCCTTGCTGATGGCCCAACGCTGCTCCTGTTCGTGGTGACCGTGGGATGGGACAGGACAGGCTGGAGTATCGGGATCTAATGCCATTACACAAAAGAGACTCATTTCTTCAGGATTTTGGGAACAAAGACATGCAGGGATGAGGCTGGGACAAGTGTCACTGTAATTCCAGCTCCCCGAGGCTGTTTGGGTGGGATTTGGGAGCACTTGTGAGCTGCACTTCCACAGGGTACAGCCCAGTTTTCCTCATTTTTTTAAGGGACAATTGACAGCAGGGATTTTGGGAGAGGAGCAGGGATGGTTTGCCTTTCTGATCAGGCACATCCACCAGCAGAGCTGGGAGGAAGTGAGAGCCTAAGTGTTACCTGAGACCTGTGTCCGGGGTTTGCCCACAGGAGAATCCCACTCTTTGCCTCTCCTGCTTGTCCTGGATGAACTGTTCTCCTTCAAAAACATAAAATGGAGTGTTAAATCCCAAGCAGAGCCCGGCACATTCCTCATCCTGCAGGGTTGGAGCCGGCAGCAAACACGTCGCTTAACTTTGGGTTTCTGCCTCTAATCCCTTTGTTGATTTTATCCTCCTTGGAAAGATCCACTTACTTAGGAAATACTGGGGCTTGTTGGATAAACAGAGGAAAATTCACATTCCTAAAATTAGCTGTCTTGTAAACACCACAAATTAGAGCATTAATGTAGGAACCGGCACGGTCACTGATGGACAGCACAGTTTTGCCCTCTCCTACTGTTTTCCTTTACATTCCATATATTTTTTTCTCCTTTATATTCCATATCTTTTTTCTGATCTATATTCCGCGTATTTTCCCCTCATTTTTATTCCGTGTGTGTTTGGTCTCCTTGCTCAGTGTCTGCCTGTAGAGCTGACATGGTTAATTGGTGGCAGTGCCGGGTGCGCGGCCGCTCCGCGCTCGTGCCGAGCTCTGATTAAGAGGTTTGGGCGGTGTGGAAAACCCGTGCTTCCCTTGGCTGGGGTGCACAGCAAACCCTGGGAATGTGTTGGGATCCAACTAGGAAGTTAGCCTGGAAAAATATCCGGGACCAGACCACAAACCCAGAGTTTGGGGTGGCTTTTATCAGCTCGCCGGCTCTGTTCGCTTGCTCAGGTGCCCAGTACTGCTTCCCTGGATGTGGGACAAATCCTTAGCCATGAAATTATTGGGATTAAAGGGTCATTTTCCTTGTAACCACAGACTCAGTTTAGCTGAGGAACAAGCACACTGTCAAATTAAAAAATAAATATATATATAATATGTTTATAAAGTGATTGTCTAGACAGGAAAAACTCTTCATTATCTGAACGCTGCAGGGCGAGACTGAGTCTGTTGGGGACAAAACTGAGTCTTTTTGGGGCAAATTTGAGTCATTTTGTGGCAAAATGGAGTCTTTTTGCTGAGCAAACCCAGAGTAGAAGGCTCTGCCATGGCCTCGTGAGTGTGATGTAGGGCAGTGGTGACACACCTTCGGGAAATTGGGATTCTCCTGCGTCCGGACCGCAGGGCCGCCTGGATGTGACCAGTGCAACAACTGCTTGATTCCAATGACCCTCTGTAATTCCAGCATTGCCCTGGTTAAGGTTATTAAGAAGAGGTTGTTTACCTAAAATTTAGGAACGGAGGGAGGAAGTGAAACCCCTGAAAGCCCGAAGTGAGCAGATCAAGTGATTCCTATTTGCATTTTTGCCCTCCCGGAATCCCCCTCCCTGTAAGTGCTTGTGGCCACTGAACCACAGTGCCTGACTGCCAGGCAAGGGGGAGCTTTATGATATTAAATATGATATTTAAACTTTAAAAAAATACATGTGCAACTGGTTTTGACCATCTTTTGAAGTGTAAAATAAATCCTGTGACTCTGAGTGATGTTGATAACCAGGGCAGGGCCTAATGGCGAGTTGTTCTTCCCTTAATCCAAAAGAGCAAGAGCTTAAATAGAAAGTGCAGGATTATAAAAGAAGCAGCTTTATTCTTTTTTATTTTGTTTTCGGAGAAAGTTGTTCTGGAAAACAGCCCTGGAAAAATCAAGTTGTGGTGGTGTCCAGAGGGTGGGATGGAGCCATTGCACGGAGTGTGGCCTCGGGAGGGGTCTGGGGGGCCATGTGTTCACCAGGGTCACTTGTGATTTTATTAATAATATTTCCAATCATATTCTGCTGCTTAAGCCTCTTCCCCGCCCGTTGCTGTCGGAAAGACCTCATTCATGAGGAAATTCCCAGCAAAAATGGATAATCTGCGGAATAGCCTCCAATTTGCTGTGAGTTGGATTGAAAAAGGGCAGCAAAAAGCTGAGTAAAGCCAGGAGTGAAGTAGGGAAGGGCGGCTAGAGCAGAGAAGCAGGATCTGAGGGATAGCATTGTTCCCGGGGCCGGGAGCCGGGCAGGGCCAGGGCCACTCGCTCCGTGTCACAGATGGCACCATCTTCCCACTGTGCCCTGGATCACAGACTGGCACCTTAATGGGGCAGAGGCAGCGCGGAGCCTCCCCGGAGATGAGGGAGGTTCATCCCGCTCCGGGACAAGGTCAGAGGTACCTCTTTCAAGGTATCCATCCTCATCCTGCTTGGAAAGCTGGCTCAGAGACTCTGGCCCCGCTTGGAGTTACATGGGATGAATCCCATCTTAACCACCCCCCGGGGCTGCTGAAATCCCGAGTTTTCTGAGGTTTTCCTTTGGTTGTAGACCCCCAAATCCTTCTGATGTCCCTGGAGAACCAGGAGCCCACAGGACAGAGCCTGGCAACCCCCCCCCCCCGCAGTGTTTTCCCTTTTTATTTATGGATTTATGACATTGATCCCATTTATTAAGGGCTGCCACTGTGTTGGTGCTGTGCTTTTCCGAGGGTTAATTGGTTCCAGTTGCAGAGTTAATTGATTTCACTCGGCTCCCAAGGAGGAGATGTGAAACGGAGTCTCCTCCGAGGGCGACACTTCCCGGGAGAGGCGAACACCTCCTCTCCCGTTCCCGGGAGGCACAATCCTCCTTTGTGCCTTCGCAGAGAATTTTCACTGCAGCGCTGCTTCATCTCATCCTCAAAAATTCCCTCCTTTGGAGCAACAGGGAGGTTCTGCGCTAACCAGCATCTCCAGGATTACTTTGGATTTCCTTTCAGCTAGTGACAACAGATTCCAACCCATTATTCCTAGACTTTTGCCTTCCAATAGCTCTGCTCCCATCCACGAGCCATTTTGCTCTCCTGGATTCATTGTGGCAACTTCTTTTTCCCCCTTGAAAAGGGGTTTGATCTCTTTTCTAATTTAATCAGAGTTTCCTGAGAGGACTTTGAGGAAGGGCATCTCATTTAGGGATCATTCCATATTGTCATCAAAAATTCCGGCTGCTTGCCACCTAATCATGCATTTAGGAATTTTTGGGTGGGTGTTCACACTGCTTGTGTCAATCCACAAAGAGCCACTTCTCTGTGTCATTAGAAGCAGTTAATTAATAAATATAGGAAAGATAACATGGAAAAAGTGATCTGGGCACTGCAACTTGGCAACCTGGATTTCTTTCCGTGGAATCATAGAATGCTTTTGGTTGGGAGGGACCTTAAAGCTCAGCTCATTCCAAGCCTCTACCAGGGGCAGGAAACTTTTCCCTTGCCCAGGTTGTTTTCTTGGAATCAGACAAGCTACAGCTCCATAGGTACTTGTGCTATCTCCTTGTATCCTGCCCTTTTATCCATCAGTGGAAAATCAAAGCCCCCGTTTCCTGGTTGCTTCGTTTGAAGCCTCCTCCAAGCTCACATCCCATAATTTGGTTTATTCAGCTCAGTGGTTGTGTTCCATTCACCTCCAGCAGGGATTCGGGGAGAGGGGAGGGATGAATAGGGATGACTCATGAACACAAGTGATTTTTAGAGCTTCTCCCATTCCCTTTGTCAGCTCCCATGGAAAACTGGCATGTTTGGGATCAGCAAGAGCACTTTATGTGCTCTTCCCCCAGAGCTGGAACCCAGATAGCAAAAGCTATGGGAATTTTCCTGCTGACTTGCCTGTGAGGAATTGCTTAATGGAAAGGATGGTCAGGTGTTGGAATGGGTTTCCCAGGGAGGTGTGGAGTTCCCCTCCCTGGGGGTGTTCATGGAATGAGTGGATGTGGCACTTTGTGCCATAATCTGTGGGAAAGGTGGGGATCGGTCACAGGTTGGATTCAATGACCTCGGAGGCCTTTTCCAACCTGAATGATCCTGGGGATAGGTGAGCTTGGAAAAGCAGGGCTCTATTTATTGATTTATCCTCGTGAGCTTGCTCAGAAGAATAATTTCCTCTCTTACTCCACTTGGAATTTCACTGGGAGATGATATTTGCAGGGATTGAAAAGTTGTTTCCTTCCAGCATTTTGAAGTGATTTAAAAATTTTTTTTACATCAATTTGTAAGGAAAACTTCCCTTTAAAAAGACTTCCCTGCCATCCTTCCCGTAATTGGTGTACACTCCACATTTCCTCGTCCTACTGCTTGGGTTCTAAACCCAAGGAATATATCCCTTAAAAAAGTAGGGATATATTCCCACCACATTATCCCGATCCGGCGTAAGCATCTGTGGCTGTAAGTGCACTTCATTCCCCCTAATTAAGTTATTGAGTCATTTACACATTAGGATGTGCTCCAGATTCCACTCTTCCAGGAACGGGTTCTAATTACACCCCCAGTTCTCCAGCTCCGTTAAAACCCCGGGATTGAGCCGAACGATCCCCGGCCCCGGAGCCATGTGGAATGAGGGGGCATTAGGTCAAATTAAGGGAGCGGTTCTGAGGAGCACAACCGGGAGTCGACTCCCCAGTTACCTTCTCCCAGGTCCTGGAGCTCTTCAGGTGCCACCCAAAGGCCAGTCTCCCATTCTCTAATTGGCGCCATTGGTTCCCGGGGTTGTAATTCCTGACATTAATAAGGATTGTGAAGGCAGAACGGTCTTTGTTTGGGTTCTGCTCTTGAATTTGGGGACTTGATATTCTAGAGGTTCAGTGTCCATCCGTGGCCGCCTTGCACATCAAAGCTGCTCCTCAGTGCCTTGGGTTCAATGGCTTTGGGATTGGGTGTCTGCTGACGGGTAGGCTTGGATTCTCCCCTGGGAGGGGGTGAGACCCTGGCACATGTTTCCCAGAGAATCCATGGCTGCCCCATCCCTGGAAGTGTCTAAGGTCAGGCTGGAATAACCTGGCCTAGTGGAAGGTGCAGTGGGCTGGGAATGATCCTTAAAATCCCTCCCAACCCAAACCTTTCCGTGACCCCGTGACTTCTCTGCAAGGCCAGGTCCTGGCGTGGTTGCCAGAGGAAGGGATCCCGCCCTGTGGAATTCTACGCGCGGGAGGTGCTCTGGAGTGGCTGCAGCCTCCCAAAATTCCCCAGCTCTGTGGCAGACTCCGGGGCCTCTTGGCGTGCAGTGGCGCCGGCGAGGGCACCGAGGTGCAAAGGCGGGCGCTATTCCAGGCACTGCCTTCGTGGGGAACACCTCGAACCTTCAGCGGGGAAGGGGAATAACCTACTTCTGTAGCTCCCCCAGGGCTTCCCAGGAGCATGCACTTGCTTCCAGCAGGGAATTCTCTGGAGATTCTAACAGTGCAAACCTTGAACCTTCCCACTGTTGCTGGAGCAAAGAGACTCTGGCAATGATGTCACACAGCATCACGCAGGGATACAGTTGGAGGCATGGATTTAAGGGGATTTAAGGACTTCCCTGCTTTTCCTCCTGTCCTTTTTAAGGAATTGAATGCCAAGATCTTTGGAATGAAGGGCAAAATTTCTTCCTTACACTGGAATTTCTATATCTGGGTTAATATTTACAGATCAACTCACGCTTTCCTTGCTACGTTATTCCAGGCCGGGTTGGACAGGGCTCGGAGTAACCCAGACTATGGAAGGTGTCCCTGCCTATGGCAGGGGGTGGAAGGGGATGATCCTTAAATCCCCTTAAATCTGATTTTGCAAATAATGAGGGATTTTGGTCACTGGAACCCAAGCATTGATATGAAGTGGTGCACGTTTGAATCAGAGATTTTGGGAAGGCTCCAAGGAGACTATGATATGAAAGAAATGGGGTCTTCCATGGTTCTGTTGGTCTGGAGGTGGTCAGGCTTTGTTTCCCAGTCTATTTGAGGATTTTTTTTGGAAAACAGGCTGTTTGGCTACCAGCTGCTTCCCAGGGATCCGCAGTGTGTGAATTATTTTGATATACACCAAATTTTTGATGTAACAGTAATTAACTGTGGTGATGACGAGATGAAGGTGGACATCTCCACAAGCATATTTTGTGGAGGATCCAAACTGACTGTGGCTGGGTGGGGAAATAAAGGGAGCAGCACTAGGGATACACTGGGTGGTTCTTTGAGGTTTTACTCTGGGTTTCACTGCTCACGTGAAGTCTGAAGGCGGGCACCGACTGCAGCGGTTCTCCTGGCACACAAGTTGCTTTCCAAAGGGAAACATCCCTAGTGGAAAAGCAGAGAACCTAAATAGATCTCTTTGGTCTCCCAGGCAGTCCATTAATTTGCTCCAATTAAATATTATCTTTAAGTATTGCGAGTGAACTGTCCCCTGATAATGGCTCTGGACGGCCATTAAGGCCTAATTGCTCCCTAATGGAGTTGGCCTGAACCGTGATTCGATAGAACTTCTGCAGAAGGGACTAAAAGCACCACCAGGGTTCGGGTTTTTTTCCCACTGGTCTTTTTTCATATCAATGGAGGAGATTAAATCCCATTTTCATTTAGTGCTGTGGGACCTGGTCTGGAGAATCCCAGAATCCCAGGGAGCTTTGAAGAGACCTCTAAGGTCATGGAGTCCAAGGTGGGACTGATCCCAGAGCACTGAGTGCCACGTCCAGGCATTCCTTGGACACCTCCAGGGATGGGGATCCACCACCTCCCTGGGCAGCCCCTGCCAAGGCCTGACCACCCTTTCCAGCAGGAAATTCCTCCTGGTGTCCAACCTGACCCTCCCCTGGCGCAGCTTGAGGTCGTTTCCCCTCATCCTGTCCCTTGTTCCCTGGGAGCAGAACCTGACCTCCCCCCCAGCTCCAGCGTTCTTTAAGGGAATTCTGGAGAGTGAGAAGGTCTCAACCAGCTGGGATCATCCTCCCAGTTTGTTCCAGCCACTTGGAGCTGCTCCATCGTCAGCTGGAAAACAGGAGCAGAGTTGGAGAACCAAGTCTGGGTTCCAGGTGTGTTGTGGAATTGAGAACATTTTTAAGCTTTCCCAGTATTTACCCGCTGGATTTGTTGCTGGAGCTCTCAGGGGTGAGCGAGGATTGCTGAGCTCTTGATCTGGGTGACAAGGTGGTGACTGGACAAAGGCTGGACTTGAGTACCTTGGAGGTCTTTTCCACCCTTTGTGATCCTGTGAATTATACCAGGGCTGCAGACCCCATTCCATGGAAGTTTTCTATTCAGTGTTCAGAGTCTAGCAGGGCTTTTTTATGGCAGGAGGGAGATCAATATCCCTCTTTTCTTGGATAGGGCCTCAGTCAGGAGGAGATGTTATCCTGTAAATGGGCTGTTTTTCTGCTCCAGCACTGGTTAATGAGATCCTATCAAAGAAGGGCTTCCTTAAAGGAATGGGAACGCTGCTCTCCCACCGCAGTTCGATAGCAGGACTCCAACCAACCTCCACCACATCATCCTGCTGCAGTTTTGCCTCTTCCATGCAATTCCTGCCATGGAAATAACGAATTGGGCGAATTTGCCTTCATTTTCCCTGTTCTGAATGTCCTGAGATGAAACCATCAGCAGGATGATTCTCAGGGAAAACTGACAGGAGATTTGGGGATTCAGGAGTAATGGAGGAGTTGGTTTTCAGCGAGATTTTGCTTTAATCTGCTTGGTTTTCCCCCAGACATGGTGCAGGGGGCGGGTGATGAGGGCAAGCGCTGCCATCAGCCCTGACCCACTGAACAGCCAGTCCATGGGTTATAATTCCTGGGGCTGTAATTCCAAACCTTTGGCTGCTTGCATTTCGGCTCAGTTTGTAGGATCTAATATTTTTAAGGAGAAAATCCTGGTTTTGGGCGATTTTGTCCATCACTAATTTGAGAGGGGACCAAGACCAGGGTGATGTATGAGCAGGGCTTCCTCACCCTCTGCTTCCCTGCACAAAACACCAGGAGAAATGTGCTTCCAGGGAAAAAATCCCTCATGCAGGAGGAGCTTTTACTTTGGATACCAGGGAAAATCCCTCTGGTGTCTCTGGGCTAACATGGTGTCACCTGGAGCCACCAAACCTGTGGTCACACCAAGACAGATGTGGGCTCATCCAGGGAGGTGCCGGAGATTTCCTCTTCCTTTTCTATGGAAAACTCTTTTCTTGAATCAGAATGAAACACATTTTGAAAATCAATTATCTATTAGTTGATTCTTCCCTATTCCTGCAATATTTGATGGCTTTACCACTTCCAGGGAATGCTGGTTTTGTGCTTTAACGTTGGGTGATGAGGAAAGGAAGGAAAACAAACAGGAATGGCTGTAAAATGGCAAAAATCCAACCAAACACCCCAAAACCTGCAAAGCTCATAGACCTCCAAAGAGGAATTTTTTTCCAAGCAGTTTTCCTGAGCGGAAAACAAGGAATTGGTTTATTTTTAAATCCTTTTACCTCGGGGGTCAGGCGGCTCCTTCCTTCCCCATTCCTGCACCTTTTGCCTGATAATCTGGATTAATTTAGCAAATTCCCAGTGTTTAGTAGGGAAAGGGTAAACCTGGAGCCACTGTGGGTTAAAGGTTTGGATGGGGGACTGTCTTTTCTTGTGCCGAACTCTGCTCCAGTCACACGGAGAAGTGGGATAAGGAGCAAGTGAGAAATGCTTGTTTTTAACAAAAAAAGCTGAAATCCATCATTTTCTCTTTGCTCCGTTTAATTCCAAAGTTTGGGAGTCAAAAAAATTGAGGGCAGGAAGGCAAATATTACTGTTCTTCCGTCTTTGCCCAAGACAAGTGGTTTTGTTTGCTTCCCTGCGACCCTTTTGTAACAGGATTTCCCAGGAATCAGCGTTGTTCTTTTTTAACATATCGAGGGAAAGATTCCCGGGCAAACCAGTTGGATCCCAGTAAAATGTAGGATTTCACGGAGCGGTTTGGAAAATCTCGGTGCTGAGGTGGGTTGGGTCGGAACCACGAGCTCCCTGTGAGTGAGCGGAGCGGGAACAAAGAGGAGGATCCTTCCCCAGGAGCTTAAACCGGGAGTGGGAGACAAGGGAGAACAGATGGAAGGACAGATTGGGGAGCAGGGAGAACAAAGAGCCCGCATTGTTCGGCACTGAGAGCCCGGCAGCTCCACCAGACCGGGATGAGGGAGGGCCGGGAACACCGCGGGAACACCGGGCCAAGGGTGCAGAGAGGGCAGGGAACAGGCATCCCACATGGATTTGGGGCCGGGAAAAACACGGCGCGGCTCTGGGGGCAGAGGTGGGAGATGAGAGAATGCGTAGGATCACTGGGAAAAGGGATGGGATTGGGAGACAACTGGGAGGAAGAGAATAGAGAGGAGGTGGATGTAGGAGGGATAGGGGACAACAGGGAGGGAGTCGTGGCTTCATCTCCCGTGGGAGAGCTGGGATTGCTCAGCAGGGAGAAGGGAAGGATCAAGCGAGACCTTGGAGCAAATTCCAGTGGCTTGAAGGGGCTCCAGGAGAGCTGGAGAGGGACTTGGGACAGGGAATGGAGGGACAGGACACAGGGAATGGCTTCCCACTGGTTTAGATGGGGTATTGGGAAGGAACCCCTGGCTGTGGGGGTGGGGAGGCTCTGGCACAGGTTTCCCAGAGAAGCTGTGGCTGCCTCTGGATCCTTGGGAGCGTCCAAGGCCAGGTTGGAATAACCTGGGAGAGTGGGAGGCGTCCCTGCCCATGGCAGGGCTTGGAACAAAATGATCCTTAAAATCCCTGCCACCCCATTCCAGGATTCTGTGATTTCAATGGGAAGGCTTTGAAAAAGGAGGGAGATGCTTCTCCCTGGTGTTTCCATTTTATCCTCAGCTCCTGTAAACCCAGTTTTTCTCGGGGAAAAAGCGTAAGTGCAGCAGGGACTGACGTCAGCCCGGGCTCCATCCGGCAGGAATTTTGGTGGCATTGGAGTGCAGAGCGCCGGGGAGGGCTGTGATTGCCTCTCTATTCCCGACTCATCCTTCCCATTGAATCCTTAATGGCTCATCAGCCGGTATTTCTACGGATCCCTGCAAATGTTCCCGGGCTCCTCTCGCAGGGACAATGGATCAAATGAGCCTCTGTGAGTGGGGCTCGGATCCTGCAGCTGCCGATGGAGCTGGAATGGAGCCGAGCCTGGAATTCACAGCGCTCCAAAAAAACACTCCAAATGCTCCAGCACTTCTTTCCTGCCCTGTTTTCCTCCCCGGTGCCAGAGAGAGGAATTGATTTACTGGGAAGCGAACAGGGAATGTTTTGGTCACTGGGAGCACCAGATGTGGGGTGGGCTTGGAGTGGGAGCAAATGAATCCAACAAGGAAGGCTTTGTCTTGGGAAGGAGCTCGTGGGACCATGTGTAACAGGCCTGGCCTCCCAGGGAAGCAGGAATGTGCCTCCAGCACCTCGGATGGGGAAATGGAGCCACAAGTTGTGTAGGTTTTGATAAGATTTATTAACATCTCCGTGTTTGGGTAGGGCCATGTTTGTGTGAGGAATCATGGAACGGCTTGGGCTGGCAGGGATTTTAAGGATCCAGCCCCTGCCATGGGCAGGGACACTTTCCTCCAGCCCAGCTTGCTCCAACCCGGCCTTGGACACTTCCAGGGATGGAGGTTGCTCCTCCTTTTCCTTGACTCTTCCCCTCCTCCTTCTCCACTTCCATTGATGGAAACGCTCCCTGGGAGTTGTTTCCTAACAAAAACCTGGGAGCACGGAATCTTAGGACAGTGTTGTGTCTATGTTTGTGAGTGCAAAGTGCCCGTTCCCTGCAGGAAGTGATGGGGGCACCGTTAGGAAATCCTGGGAAGTGGCGGATTTCTGGATTTTCTCCCCTCATTCCGGTGGTTCCTGGCGGCCCTCGGGCTCAGGGCTGATTTGCACATCACACAGATCCAGCCTTTGCTTTACAACTTGCCAAAACCCTCAAATCCATCCCTCTGTTCCCTGCTTTCCTTGGGAATCCAAAAGGAGACAGTAAAGGGTTTCTCTGCCAGCCATACAGGAGTGTCCAATGTCTGCTCCTGCTCTGGAGCCAGGCTGGGAGAGCTGGGGAAGGGAAGGATCCCGGGAGACCTTCCAGGGCCTAAAGGGGCTTCGGGAGAGCTGGAGAGGGACTGGGGACAAAGGATAGAGGGACAGGCTACAGGGAATGGCTTCCCACTGGGTTAGATGGGATATGGGGAAGGAATTCCTGGCTGGGAGGGTGGGGAGGGGCTGGGATGGAATTCCCAGTGAAGCTGTGGCTGCCCCTGGATCCCTGCAAGTGTCCAAGGTTGGAATAACCTGGTCTGTGGAAGGTATCCCTGCCCATGACAGGCGTGAATTAGATGATCCTAAAAGTCCCTCCCAATCCAAACCATTCCATGATTCCAAGGTAGGGACAACTTGGAGCTGGGGGTGGTGGCGCATCCCGATGACCCTGTTCTCTGTGGTGTTTGTTCAGTGGAAAACACGGGGGTGTGCGGGCTGGGACTGGTTTGACTGGATTTCAGGAGGTGGTGGGAACCATCCCGGAGCAGAGGCTGTTGGAAGCAGTGTGTGCCTTCCACACACATCGACCCCTCGTATCCGTGTTTTAACTGTGGGATGTGCTGTCTGGGCACAGGCAGCTCCCGCCCTCACCGCCGCCGTTGGTGGGTGGGGTTATCCCACGGGGGGCCAGGGGATTCCAACTGGGGCATCAGGGAATTGCCCAGCGCTCCTGGCCAGAGTCAGAGTAGGGCTGCAAAATGCTTGGAAAAGGGGGAGGAAAGGAAGGGAAGTGCAAAGGTGCCGTGCCCTCGTTCCTTCCCGCGGATGCTTCCGGAGATGGAGAGCAGTGGGATGGGGTCGGGCGAGGTGACAGCGCTGTCCCCATCCCAAGGGGTCACCGGGAGCAGCCCAGAATTCCCTGTGCCCGGGCATCCACGGCCCTGGCACAGCCACGCGCGTCTGGGCCCCGGCTCCCTTTGTGTTCCAATCCCGCTCCGGATCCCCAGGGAATGCAAGACTTGCTGGAGACATTCCAGACTTAAACAGATGTGAATGAGAGCCTGGAATAGTAGTGTGGGTTTGGATTTTTCCTCCTTTTTTTTGGGAACGCCCACCCGAGTGCGTCTTGCTGTGTGTGCGCGGGAGCTGAGTTAACCGAGGCGTCGTTCCTGGCTGGCTCCATCCTGCTGCGGGGTGGAGCAGATCCCCTTAGTGGGGCAGGATCCTGCTCCAGCAGCCGGATTTGTACAGGCAGAGGGGCCTGGATTTGCACATAGGGATTTAGTGGGATTTTGGGAAGCACGGAGCTCGTTTGTGGCTGCCCCGCCCCTGGAAGTGTTCCAACCCAGGCTGGAATAACCTGGGATAGTGGGAGGTGTCCCTGCCCATGGGACTGGATAAGCTTTAAGGTCCCTTTCAACCCAGAGCATTCCAGGATTCTGTGATCCCTGAGGATCAGGGATCCAGGCACTTGTGGAAATCCTGCTCCTTTAAATCCCCTGTAGAAGTTTGGCTTTAAACCTCAAATCCCGGGAAAAACCAACACATGAACTCAGTGGCAAAAGTGACCAAAGGCAGTGGAGGAAACTCTGCTCCTGGGGTTGGATTCATCCCTGAGCCAAGCTGGAGCCCTGGGAATTCTCCCCAGTGCCATGGCAACATCCAGCTCTGTTTGCAGCTCAGGGAGGGTATTTTTGGAACTCCTGACTCACCCCTTGAAGGTTTCTGCTGGACCAGGGAATGTTTCCTCTGGCTTTCGTGCCACCGGTCAGCAGGGAAAGAGGAGCAGCTCCCTCCTGCTCTGTATCCCAGTGCAGCTCGGAGTGAGCTCATCCCAGAGCCAGCTGGGATCACTGGGAATGCTGGGATGGGCTCCAGGCTGTGGTCTTTGAGTCCAATAAGGGCTGCAGAGTGGATACCCAAGGCTGGAAGTGAAGATATCCAAGGATTTGGGCAGTGGAAACGCCTTGAGTTTAAGGCAGAACAGGGTGCCAGGTTTTCCAGCACCCTTAGGAAATCATGGAATGGTTTGGGTTGGAAGGGATGTTAGGGATCGTCTCATTCCCAACATCCTGCTGTGGGCAGGGACACCTTCCACAGACCAGGGTGCTCCCAACCCCATCCAACCTGGCCATGGAGATGCTCCGAGGGCTGGAGTCCCTCTGGAGCCAGGCTGGGAGAGCTGGGGGGGTTCCCCTGGAGAAGGGAAGGACCCAGGGAGACCTGGGAACCCCTTCCAGGGCCTAAAGGGGCTCCAGGAGAGCTGGAGAGGGACTGGGAACAAGGGATGGAGGGACAGGACACAGGGAAATGCTTCCCACTGGTTTAGATGGGATGTTGGGAAGGAATTCCTGGCTGGGAGGGTGGTGAGTCGCTGGAATGAATTTCTCAGAGAAGCTGTGGCTGCCCCATCCCTGGATTATCCAAGGCCAGGCTGGATGGATCTTGGAGTATTTCATGCTCCCTTTTTCCCTCACTTGTTTTCTCAGCAAAGTCTCCCCTCTTTGTTGAAATTTAAGGAAAAACCATCTCAGGGAAGGCTGGGCTTTGACTCCTGAGGAGCCCCTGAGCTCAGCCAACATCATTTTATAGCTGCTTCCACTTTAATTTGGGAAGCAGCCTATTTAAATATGCTAATGCCATGCACAGCCATTGGAACAGGAGCCAGACTAGAAACTTCCCACTGTGCCCGGGAAAAGCTGCCTCCGGAATTGTTTGCCAACTCTTTTGTTGGGAGTTTGATCCCAAACCCTCACGGACAGAGGTCACAGAGAAAGGGATTGCAGGTGTCCAGCGGGGTTATTTTGCACATTCCAGATGATTTGCTGGACTTTCGGTTTCCCTGGCTTTGTGGGATGGTTTGGGTTGGAAGGGCTTTTAAGGATCATCTTGTTCCACCCCCTACCATGGGCAGGGACACCTTCCATAGCCTAGGTTATTCCGAGCTGGCCTTGGACACTTCAGGGATCCAGGGGCAGCTACAACCTCTCCAGTCCCAGCCCAGTTTTCCAGATTTTTCCTGTGCTGAAGTCACATTCCAGGGAGTGACACCATCTCTGATCCAAGGAAACCCCTGATGTAGCTCCTGTCATTCCAGAGGAACTCAGTTAATTCGGGATTAAAGGAGTTGTTATCACAAACAGGGTTTTAATGCCGGATCAGAGGGAGCTGGGAAGTTTTCCTTCAGAGCAGGGTAGGCTCCCCAATTAAGGAACTCCCAGGAAATCTCTGGAAGCACACGGGGGCCCAGGGGATCAATCTTTGTGCTCTGATTGTTGGCTCCAGAATTGTCTTTATTTCCCGAGCCCTTTGGAGACAAACCTGTCATGAGCTGCCAGCAGGAGCAGCGTGCCCAGACCTAGCTCCCAATTATTTTCCAGGGGTAATTACCAGGGGAGAGCAGCTCCCTGGAAGCAGTTGGTGTCCAGGTGGATCCCTGCACTGCTGCACGTGGAATTCAGCAGTTTTGTCTCCGTAGAAGTGGGAATTAGTGGATTTATGGATACAGACACGTAGGAAACCTGGAGTATGAGCCTTTCAGTGAATCCCCAGCCATGTCAAATTCCATGGCTTTCCCATTCCAGCAGAGGAGCCTTTGATTTTCCCATGACACATATGTTGTGAATTTCCCTGGAGTTGTTTTCAAAAATATTTTGATTGGGTTTGTGTCTTGTTTGTTGGTTTATTTTTGCCTTCTAAGCACAATCAGGGAATTATGGGGTGGTTTGGATGGGAAGGGACCTTCAAATCATCCCATTCCAACCTCTGCCACAGGCGGGGACACCTTCCACTGTTCCAGGTTGCTCCACCTGGCCTTGGGCTCTTCCAGGGATGAGGAATCCACAGCTTTTCTAGGCAACCTTTGGAATTCACCATCCGCCTGAAACCCCCCAAAATACCTGAGAGTTCACCTATTCATGGATTTATGGCTATGGAAGCAAAGTTTAGGGTGTATTTTCGAAATTACAGTAAGGACTGGGAAAGCTCCAGAGTGGAGACACAGTACTGGGGGCTGAGGAAGGAATTTTCAGGGAGTGGTGTCCGATTCCCATATTTAAATATTAGGAACAATGCTCTGAACTTCCTTGTGGGGTTTGTTGCCATCCTGGAGCCCAAAACATAAAGGATCAATAGCTCCAGATATAATGGGATATTCCTGGTGTCTTCCCAAACATCCTCTACAGAGCAAGAGACAGGAATGAATGGAATACTGTGGAATGAAAATAAATGGATTATTGTTTGTGGCCAAGAGCTGGAGAGGGGTAAAACACAGGTTTATGGGAGGGATTTTGGGGAATCACAGGTGTTCCCAGCATGGGCAGAAAAGGAGGGGAGTATGGGAAGGACTCCTGGGAATGGCAGGTGTTGCCGGTGTGGTTGCCCTGGGAAGCTGTGGCTGCCCCTGGATCCCTGGAAGTGTCCGAGGCCAGGGTGAACAGGGTTTGGAGCAACCTGGAATATTGGAAGATGTCCCTGCCCATGGCAGGGGTGGAGCTGGATGAGCTTTAGGGCCCCTTCCATCCCAACCCACTCCGGCATTCCAAGCATCCCTATGAACACGCAGAGTATCCCACACTGGGATCAGCTATCTGGGAAGGACGCTTTGCCCTCAGGAGTAAATCCCGAGGCTTCCAGAGCTTTTCACACCCACATCTCTGGCTTTACTTCCATGGAAAATGACAGCACGATACCTGGTTAAAATTCCTCTGGTTTACTGTGACAGTGACAAAATGGGATAACAGGGAATCCCTCGGGACTGCTGCAAACTTTCCTTAGTCCTGGAGAGAAGGTTGGGACACACACGAGAGACAGAGCAATTAAAGCCCCTCGGGGAAGAGACAGTGAGTCTTGGACTTTGTGACAGGGAGTCGAGGAGAATTTCCTGAAAGCACTCGGAGCCGAGTGGATTCGCCTCGTGCTCGGAGGGTTGGGGCTGCTTAGATATTTATAGGGAAAATCCAAGGAGCTGGGCGTGTTTTCCATTATCCAGATTTCCTATAAAAAATGAATACCCGTCGGCACAGTGAAGCTGTGGCTGTGCTCGCTGCTCCCTGCAGCAAAACTGTGGTGGCTTAGGCTGGGCTTAAATCCTGGCTCAATCCTCCATTTATTTGCCCCACTCAAGTTTTTTATAGGATATAAAATATGGGAGACCAACGGGAATTAGGAATTCAGAGAATTTAAGAGAAAGAAGCATCACTGAATTATTTAAATGAGGGAAAACCCAAACCAGCACCGACCTCAAACCCTTGTACACAGGTGTGGGGTCACACTGGGCACCGTGTGCCAGGGCTTCCCCACCCTCCCCGTATCCCATTGGAAGCACTGGGAAGCATTCCCTGTGTCCTGACCCTCCATCCCTTGTCCCCAGTCCCTCTCCAGCTCTCCTGGAGCCCCTTCAGGCCCTGGAAGGGGCTCTTGGGTCTCCCTGGAGCCTTCCCTTCTCCAGTGAACCCCCCCAGCTCTCCCAGCCTGGCTCCAGAGCAGAGGGGCTCCAGCCCACGGAGCAGCTCCGTGGCCTCCTCCGGACTCGCTGTGGGGTGTTTTTAGAGCCCTTATCCCGTTTTCCCTGGCCAGCCCCTCTCCGGGACATCCATCCCAGGCTGCAGAGTGAGGGCCCCACAGAGTCTGGGGCAGAGCAGCCTTTGGCCCCAGGGGCAGTTTGGATTTAGGGGTCTCCCTTGGGGTGGTCTCCGGGCTTTGCTGGGAATTCTGGGGGCTCCCTGAGCTTCCCCCAGGCCCCACAGGATCCCTAACGAGGCACTTACATCCATGGGAGTGACGGGATGCTCGGAGCCGGATGATTTAGGGCCCTAAGCGCCGTGTTGACACTGGCAATGGGAGCCCTGGAGTGCCTCAGGTCGGATCGCGGCGCGGACACGGATTTATGAGGTGGTTGCAGACAAGCCATTTAGCACAGAGATGCTGACATTTCTGGGGATGCCCAATTCCAGGCGGGAATGCTGAAATATGGAGTTTACGGAGCGATTGAGCAAGTAGGGCCACATTGTTTTGATTCTCCTCCCCCAGGGGAGTCGGGGCTGATCCTGGTTTTGTTTACACAGGAATTAATCACAGAGATCATTCCTGATGGTGGGGCTGGAGGAGCTCATAATTCCCCCAAATTGAGGGCTCAGCTGATCCCATCAATTCCATTTTCCAGTAAATTTTGTTGGGTTTGTTTTATCCAAATCCTTCAAGTTTCATCTCGTTGTGTTTTCCCAATTAATCTGAACCAGATTAATCCTCGTTAATGCTCCTCTCCACACAATGGCTTTTGTTGGGCTCCCAGGCCTGGGGTGTGGGAACTTCCTTCCCAGCTCCTATTCCAGGCTCATATTCAGCTGGAGCTGGGAAACCTCGCACCGCCTTTGGGGCATGGGAGCTTATTCAGAGCTCCTTTTCCCATCCCAGAGGAATTCCTGTGGCACTGTGTCTCCCGCGCTTCTCAAGGTGCTGATGGAAGGAACAGGCCCGTTTTCCAGGCATCCCATGGATGATGCCGTTGGATTGACTTTGTACAGACATGATTTATTTCGGAGCATCTCCGGAATGAAATTCCAGGCTGGGCTGGACGGGGCTTGGAGCAACCTGGGCTAGTGGGAGGTGTCCCAGCCCACGACACGGGACGAGTGAAATTCCCAGTCCTCCCCATTCCTGGGTCTGTTGGGTGGCTCTGTAAGTGAGCACAGAGGCACATCCCAGGCTGTTCGGGGGGAGCTGATCCGTGCACACATCAACAGGATGTTGTTGGTCCCGGAGCTGCTGACAGCCGATGCCGGCAGGAAGGAAGTTTCCAAGCCCTCGGATCGAGCCTTGGCGGCGGCCAAAGGAAATGAGCCATGTCCTGCTCTCATTGTGCTGTGGCCCCGGCATTCCCAAGGGATCCCATCCCGGGCCTTGTCTGGCACAGAGGGACTTGACTCATGTTTTGTTTTGGTGGGTTTGTGACGGGCCCGTCGTTGCTCCCTGCAAACACTCCCTGCCCTAACTGGATTTGCAGCCTCCAGTGATAGTTCTGGGAGGAAAAAACAGGGAATTCTTGTTGATACAGTTCTGATGTCCTCATGGAATAGGCTGGGTTGGAAGGACCTTAAAGCTCAGCTGCTCCAACCCCTTCCACTGGACCAGCTTGCTCTAAGCTGGCCTTGGACACTGCCAGGGATCTGGAGATCAAATATGGGATGCTTCCAGCTGGACAGCCGGGACAGCCCTGCCTCAATGGGTTATGGAAACTGGGATTAGGACCATCCCAGTTACATCCCGCAGCCTGGACTCACGTGGTCCTGGAATAGTGAGTCAGCTCTTGTCATTCCGCTGTTTTTTGGGGGTCCTGGCAGTGATTCCGTGTTTCGGTAGCTGAGGGGATCCCAGGATTAACCAGCCCTTCCTGGGGTGAAGTAAAGCGGAGTTTAAAGATCCGCGTCCCCAGTAGAAGGCTGTGCCTGGCACCCCGATGGATACCTCCAGGCTGCTGGATATCTGCAGGCTGCTTTAAAGCCCTGGATTATCCTGGGGCAAAGCCCAGCCTGGAGCAAAGCGGTGGGAAGGGGGAAGCCTATCCCAGCCCCTCGCCGGTGTTTATAGCACAGGTTTATTGCTGAAGGGAAGACAGATCGCCGGGCGTTCCTCCAAATTCCTGGCAGCTTCCCTTTGCTAGGCACTAATGTTGGGATTAGCGGGTCGTTGGGAAGCCATTACCTTTCTGCACCTCCCTAATTGCTTCTCTCGGGCAGAGCAGAACCGCCGGCTCCTAAAGCTGCTCGTTGTGAAAGGTGGGGTTTGGGGCGGGCTGGATTCCTGTGGAGCTTTGTCGGTGCCTTTTGTAGAGTCTCGATGGCAATCTATAGGATCTCTGATTGTTTGAATGGATATATGGTCAGGTGAGGGACCAAAGCCAGGCCTCTCGGTGCTTGTGTCGCCTTGTAACACTGAGATCAACATGTCAGGGTGGCAGGAGGGATGTGGAGCTGCTGGAGCAAGTCCAGAGGAGCCCACGGAGCTGCTCCGAGGGCTCTGGAGCCAGGCTGGGAGAGCTGGGAATGTTCACCTGGAGAAGGGAAGGATCCAGAGAGACCTTGGAGCCCTTTCAGGGCCTAAAGGGGCTCCAGGAGAGCTGGAGAGGGACTGGGGACAAGGCATGGAGGGACAGGACAAGGGGAATGCTTCCCACTGGTTTCGATGGGATATTGGGGAGGAATTCTTCCCTGTGAGAGTGGGGAGGCTCTGGCCCAGGTTTCCCAGAGGAGGAGGAGGAGGAGGAGGAGGAGGTGGCACCACTCAGCCAAATGATTCCAGAGTGGTTTGGGTTGGAAGGGATTTTAAGGATCAGCTCGTTCCCACCCCCTGCCATGGGCAGGGACACCTCCCACTATCCCAGGTTATTCCAACCTGGTCTTGGACACTTCCAGGGATGAGGCAGCCACAGTTGCCCAGGTGAATAAAAGATAGGTTTAGATTTACATTAGACATTAAAAATGCTTTATTTGGGGATATTAGTGACTAAGGAATGGGAAAAACAGCAGTTGGGATACAAACCCAATCTTACAGCTGTTTCCATGCTCTTTGTGTCTCTTCATTCCACTGATCCCTCTTTGTTTACTTCTTCTAAATAGGGATAATTAAAGGAAATTGGGCCTCTCTCCACGTGGGTTTGGGGCCATCACAAACCCCCAAAATGCTGGCTGGGAGAGGGACCCTGCCCTTTCCACACGGGATGGAGCGACAGGACACAGGGAATGGCTTCCAGCTGGGTTAGATGGGATACTGGGAAGGAATTCCTGCCAGGTCCCTCCCGAGGGAATTGTGGCCCCCTCGGAACAGGAGCTCTGGAAGTTTCTCCTGAGCATATAGGCAGGTTGAAAGGGAGCAGCTGCTGCGGGAGCAGAGGGCAGAGATGAAGGAGCCTTCAAGGGCCCCTCGCTCCAGGAGCTTTCCCTTCCAAATCCCACCTGGTGTCACGGAAGTGATTCCTGGCAGAGACTTCGAGGGCTGGGCATGGAAGGGGGCAAGTTTACCAAAAGTGCCAAAGGATTCCATTTGAGCAATTTGAGTTGTGGTGCCTCCAGAGTCCTGGGAAAAGGCCCAGGGAAGCTGGATCCAGGGAAAGGTGAGAAGCTGTGCAGGGCAGGTGCTGGAGCTGGAGGAGATTTGGCAGATGTGTTTGGATATAACTTTGGAACAGGTTGTCCGGAGAAGTTGTGGATATCCCACCACCCCTGGAAGTGGCCAGGGTGGATGGGGCTGGCATAAAGTGGTCTAGTGGAAAGTGTCCCTGCCCATGGCAGGGGGTGGAACGGGATGATCCTTAAAATCCCTCCCCACCCAAACCATTGTGGGATCGGACGATTCCATTTGGTGTCCATTTTTATCCTGCAGGAGGGACAGACATCCATGAGGAAGGGAATGAAATCCATGGCAGGGGGCTGCAATTAGAGGATTTCCAAGGTCCCTTCCAAGCCAAACCATCCCAGGATTCTAGTTCCAAGCCCTTGCCATGGGCATGGACACATCCCCTCTCCCTGACCTTTTCCCAGTGGTTTATCTTCCCTCCCCAAGGCTGGATTAGAGCAGGGAAATCCCAGCCTGTCCTTAGGGTTTCCCAGTTCCCTTGCTGCGCTGTAAAAATCCAGGTAATCAGTGACTTATGATTCCTATGGAATCGGGCTGGGGGGGATTTGTCCCTTTGGGTTGCTCTTCCTTGCCTGGGAAGTTCCAGATCTGCTCCTGCCGGTGGCCGGTGGCTCCCAGCGTTTGCCGAGGGCGACCCACCCACTTTATATGCAAATGCCCTTTGATATCATTGGCAGACAGAGGCGGCCACGGAAATTAAACTGGAATTAAAATTCCCTTCCCCAAACCCCCCAAACCGAGCACAAAATGTCCTTGCAATCCACTGGATGTCTTTTCCTGGTGGGATCAGATTTCCCTTGCATCCTGTCTGCAGTCAGACCAGGATCCTTTATTCCCTGCATGGGGACACCTTCCACTATCCCAGGTTGCTCCAAGCCCCATCCAACCCCGCCTTGGACATTCCAGGGATGGAGCTGCCACCCTGTCATGTCAGGGAGTTGTGAGAGCCAGCAGGTCCCTCCAAAGCTCTGGAAAAGCTGGAATGATGCAGATGGAGCAGAAAGTATCCGGGTAAGGCTGCCCAACAATGTGGGGGTTTGTGAGCTCACCCCACGGCAGGACAATGGGATCTTTGTTGGGAATATCCAGGCTGGGAACAGTTGAGTTTGTTTACCCTGCTGGTGTTTCACAGCGGTGTCTCCGTGGATATTTGTGCAGGCTTTGGGAATTTCAGGCACCAAAGAAAGGGCCCATCTGATCCCAGGAATGACTTTCTCCTCCTCCCCTCCCCTCCCTGACTCTGTTGTTTGGGGTTTGTTTTCTCCAGTCCTGATATTTGGAGCCAAAAGCTTCTGGAAGAGAAGGGCCCCGGGGTATGTGCAGTTTAAACTTCCCAATCCCTGAGCTGATCCAGTCTCCAGGTTCGCTCTGGTTTTGACACAATTCCTACAAGGAGGATTGTGATTTTAAGGATCATCTTCTTCCAGGTGCCCCAGAGAAGCTGTGGCTGCCCCATCCTTGGAATTGTCCAAGGCCAGGTTGGAGCAGCCTGGGATAGTGGAAGGTGTCCCTGCCCATGGCAGGGGGTGGTACTGGATGATCCTTGAAATCCCTTCCAGCTAAACCATCCATGATTCCATGACTCTTTAAATCCCACCTTTTTGATCATGTATTTCCTGAAAAAAATTCCCAAACCTGCCCATGATGATTCCCTTATTGGAATATCCTGTTGTCTAATGTGGTTAAATCAGGTTGATTTCCCAAATTCTGTCATTCTGGGCAAATAACATCAGCATCCCAGTTTATAACTCTGGGATAAATCCAAGCTCCAATAAGTCCCTGGAGGATTTTTGCCATGACTTTGGAGCCACTGGAGTTTCCCATTCCCAATCACCCCCGTGACAGGACTTGGAAGGACCACAATAAACTCCTGGAATTTGGTTTAGGAGCCTACAAACCTTCAGGATCATCCAGTTCCACCCCGTGCCATGGGCAGGGACACCTTCCCGGCTGGCTGATCCTGGAGGTCTCTTCCAACCATGATGATGATTCCATGAGTTTGAAAAGCTCTGGAAATTTAGGATATTTCCCAAATCCAGCTTCTTCCACAGGTGGAGCTTATTCTAGGGCTCAAAGGTCCATGTCTTCACCTTCTTTTCCCTGGAGCTGAGATAAAGCCTTGGTGTTAGAACAAGAGCTCCGTGTTCCTCTCTGACTGAGGAATCAGGGCTTGGATTTGGGGCTTTTCTTGGGAAGCGCCGGAGCAGGAGCCGATCTCCGCAGATTGTCCTGATGAGAACTAAAGGGCCTTTTTCCAATCAGGGGAATAACCGGATTAGGCCCCTGTGTTGTGTCAGCCCGCCCGGATTCGATTAGGGCCGGGGAAATGGATTTGTCCGTCACAGTTACTTCATTAGGGCCCCTCAGTGATGGCTTGCAGGGAGTCGGGAGCACTCGGCACCTCTGGAGCACAAACACAGGGAGAACTGGGAGAGGCCGGCACGAGACTCCGGGCAAAACGCGTGGCACGCACCGCTCCACGTTTTCTGAAGGAGCACTGGGAGGTTGGGAAGGAATTCCCAGCTGGGAGGGGGGGAGGCCCTGGAATGGATTTCCCGGAAGATGCCCCATCCCTGGAAGTGTCCAAGGCCAGCTTGGAATAACCTGGTCTCTGGAAGGTGTCGCTGCTCACGGGAGTGGACAGTCCTTAAAACCCCTCCCATCCCACCCCATTCCATGATTGTTTGCTTCCAAAAGAACCCAGACTGCCCAGAGCCCTCCAGGTGCTGATGGTGGAAGCTCTGCCCGTCCCAATCCCTGGGATGGCATCCAGTGGTTTTTAGCTCCACAGAGTGAATTGGCTGTTCCACAACACGAGTGATTTTTGAGGATCCTGCTAATTAACCCTCTGGAATGATTGAGTGGGTCTGTCAGGGAAATGATCCACACTTTCTTTCCCTTTTTTTTTTTTCCTGGAGTTTAATTAAATATTTACCTTGGAGTGCCTCGTGCTGTGAACACCTTCATCTGTTCTGGAGATAATGGAATTCCTAATTGGGGGAAAGTGGGAAACTCTATTAATGTGTCAGGGTTTGGGTCTTGGGAATCCCCCGGATTCAGTTCCAGTACCTGGATTTTGAGTGTTCCTCAAATTCCCACTGCTCCCAGAAGCTGGATGGACAGGTGGGAAGGGAGCTGCTGGTGGGTTTTGGTAGCACTTGGAGAAAGTTTTTCCAGCCAGAAACACCCAAAATGTGGGTTTTGAATTCCATTAAAGCTCCTGTTTGTGTGTGGAAAAGGCAAGGGATGCTGGCATTCCCCAGGGATGGTGTGGGGATGTGGGAGTGAGCTGGGAAACAGCACTGCAATGGGCCAAAACAGTGTTTGAGATCAATGTCAATCCCGTTTCCTGAGGTTTGACATAAAAAGGAAGGAATTTGAGCACTTCCAGTGCTTCCATGTGTTTTTCCAGGGAGGCTGTGGATTCCCCATCCCTGGAAGTGTCCCAGGCCAGGTTGGAGCAATCTGGGATAGTGGAAGGTGTCTGGGTGGGAACCAGATGATCCTTTAAATGCCTTCCACACCAACCCATTCTGTGAAAAGCAGAGCAGGAATACTGGGAATGTCCCGTTGTATCCATGGATCTGGCACATCCCACCTCCCCTTCCCTGGGTGACCCTCGAGTGTAAAACACACTCTGCCCTTTCCCCTCCAGCTTTTCCCGTTGGACAATCGCATTTCACCTGTCTGTCCATCCCTGTTTTCTGCCAGAGATTTGGGTCGGGTTGGAGCTGTGTCAGTGACGCCACTCCCGAGTGTCAGGAACTCAATCCAGTGCTGGAATTGCGCCGCTCCAGCCCCCGTTCCTGAGGGTCCAGCTCGTTCCCGCCGCGCATTTCAATGAGTTAATTGGAGCTCCGGGTCAGGAGCCGCTTCCCGGCCCTCGGTTCTTAATTAAAGGCACCGGGAGATTAATTTGAAGCGTTAATTTAAAAGTGCCGGCACAAAAGGCAGGAATTATTGCCACTAAAGAACTTCCTTGTCCCCAGATGTAGAAGACAGAACCAGCTCAGGGTCCTGGGGGAATGCAGGCCATCCGAGTCCATCCCGGGTAAGTACATCTAATCTCCCTCCCTCAGCCTGGGAACGTGCAATCCAGGACAGACGGGCCCGGCCGCTCGGCTGCTCCTTCAAGGGCCTTTTAATATTCAACCTGTGCCTGGGCTCGGATCCGGCACCTGCTCCGGGGGAACTGGAGCATCCCGGGCCCTGGGAAGGTGTCCCTGCCCACCCGTGGGATGGTCTGTAAGGTCCCTTCCACCCCCAGCCATCCCATGATTTTTAGGGATATTAATTAGCCGTTTATTGCGGGGCTCCCTCAGCCCTGGCCCCACCCGAGCGCAGCCGGCACAGGCTATTTCCCAGGGTTTCACCCCCTGCACTGGGATTTTTCGGGATTGGGGGTGTCCCCAAGCCTGAGGGGAGGGCCACCCCCCATCCCTGTGCCAGGGCTCACATTCCATGGCCATCCCTGGCCACTCCATGGCCACTGACCACCCCTGGCCATGCCATGTTCCCCCCAGCCATTCCATGACCACTGACCTTCCTGCCCCTGTTCCCAATGGAGCATCCCAGCTCTGCCCCTCCTGCCTCTGTTCCCAATGGAGCATCCCAGCTCTTCCCTTCCTCCAGGCTGAGCATGGCTGGTGCCTCAGCTCTGCGCTGCTCGTTCCCTGTTTATCCCCCTTTATTCCCTCCAAACCCATAGAGAACACTCAGGGTGGGCAAGAAGTGGCTTCTCTCTTCCTCGTGCCCTGAGTTAAATTTGTTCTAATTCCTGTTTAATTGTTTTCCCATTAATTGGAAGGCTCAGGGCTCCAGCAGCTCTGTGCCCTGGAACGGGGAGGAGGAGCGGGATTGGGCCCTCCATCCCCTCTCCACCCCCTCTCCATCCCCTCCTCATCCCCTCCTCATCCCCAGTCCAGGGTCTTTCCCTCAAGGCGGCCCAGGGGGATCCCCGATTTCCCTATCCCTTGCAGGGGAGGAATCCCAGTACCTTTTCTTCTCCATCCTGCTTTGCATCCCTGACGTCATTCCCGCCCGGCACGTTGATTTTTCTCCCCTTTTTTCCCCCTTGACACTTGTATTGCTTCCCAGGGAAAAATGTTTTGAAAAGGAAGTTGGGAATTGGCACACACCGATTATTTCTGCCTCCAAACCCCTGAATGAAGTTGGGAGATAGAAAGAAAGGGAGCACGAGCCTGGGAGGAATTTGGGAATTTGAATCAGGGCTGGGCATTAACTGCCAGAATTATTCCACAAACGGCCTGACCTCGCTTTTCCCTGCTGGAATGGCATTCCCACAGCGGGAGACTCGGCTTCTCCTGACTCTTTCTTCCATATTGTGAGCAGGAGGACCCTTCTGAGAGGGTTTATTGCCCAGCACAGAATTCCAAGAGCATCATCCCAGTCCTCCGTTCTCCCCATGGTAAAGTCGATTTGTGGTGAACCAAAACATTGAAACAGCATTAAAAACTCCCTGTAACGTGACATTCCAGGGGAAAAAATCCAGGGAATGATGCTTCGTAGAGCAGGTTTAACATTTAGCAGGGAATACGGGCTTGGGGGTCGGGGAAACGCTGCTCCAACACGTGTTTTATCCTGGTTTCCTGGCAGAACTATGGAGATGGGACTCACTACGATCACATGGCCAGCAGAGACCTCGGCTCCCACGACAATCTCTCTCCTCCCTTTGTCAATTCCAGGATACAAAGTAAGGACATGGAATTTTCTACTTTAATCTGGGGCTGAAATTGAGATATATGAAGCAGAAACAAAATCCAGAGGGTTTAAATCCCTCTTCATTCCTTAGAAGGGTGGGAACATGGGATATGCCTAATTTTTCCTGTTTTAAGGTATAAAAATGTGCTGTGGTGATGCTTATTATTTTTTATATATTATATATATATATATATAATTGTGTTTTCTTGCTGGGCTTGGGATGCAAAATTTCCCCAGAGAGGTAAATGGTGTTTTCCTGAGGCTCAGCTTCTCCTTGCCTGGTTGGACACTCTGGGAACGGGATTTTTAAAGCAGAAAAGGCTTTTTGAAAATACAGTAAATAAATAGTAACCCAAGGGACCAAACAGCTGGTGAGGGACACTGGGAATGTTGTTTGGAGGGGGACAGATCGCTGCCTGCTGGGATCTGGACTCCAAATCCTTGGATCTGATTGAGGGGAGCCCAGGTGGGCAAGAGGCACCTGGATTGTATCAGTCCCAGTGGGGAATCCTGGGATCAGCTCTGGGCTCGCCAGGTACAGGATAATGAGGGGCTGGAGCGTGTGCAGGGAAGGGAAGGGAGTTTGGGAATGCTCTGGAGCAGCAGGAGTGGCTGAGGGAGCTGGGGGGGCTCAGCCTGGAGAAAAGGAGGCTCAGGGGGGACCTTCTGGCTCTGCAACTCCCTGATGGATCCCAGGGGGAATTGGGCCCTGCTCCCAGGGAACAAGGGACAGCAGGAGAGGGAAGTGCCTCAAGTTTCACCAGGGGAGGGTCTCCTGGAAAGGGTGGTCAGGCCTTGGAAGGGGCTGCCCAGGGGAGCAGGGATCCAGGTGGATCCCCATCCCTGAAGGTGGCACTCAGTGCTCTGGCCCGGGATCAGTCCCAGCTTGGACTCCATGGATCCTGGAAGGTTTTGCAGCCTCAGGACTCCTGGGATTTGGCTTTGGTCCCCCCGTGCGTGGCCGAGGAGAGGCTGGGATTGGTCAGGAGTGACTGCTGGCTCCCGCAGTTAACTAGGGTGATTAAAGTGAAGAGGTGATGTCAGAGTGTCCCTCCACCTCCAGCTGGGCCAAGATCCTGCCCCAGTTCCCTCAGAGAACTCATCCGGCTCCGCTTTACAGCCCTGAGCCCGCTCCAAGGAAAACACGGAGCTGGGGCTGCCATAGATCACTCCACAGCCCCCCAGCCGTCCCTCGGCCTGTGGGATTGGGAAAGAGCTGGGAGTTGTTGAGCAGTGCTGGAGCTTCGAGTGGTTCGTGCGGGTTCCCAGCCAAGGCACGGTTACGACAGTTTGGGAAAGGCTCGGGAGAAGCCAAGAAAAGCAGGGAAATTTCACCACTCCCTCCTGCACTCACGCCACGGGGCTGAGGGAGAGCACAGGGAGCCAGGGAGAGCCGCTGCTGCCGCTTCCCACCTGAACATTTACCTGCAAACCAGCAAGCCTGGAAGCATCTCGCCCTCTCCTACCTGGCCTGGGCTTCCTGAAAAATCTCAGTCCTGCTTCTCCCAGTTTTAAGGAAAACAGTGTTTTCCCTTGGTTTAAGAAATATTTGGTTTATAAAAATGCAGTTGGGGGCACCTGGGGAAGGAATGCAGAAGGATTCAGGATTCCAGAGTTCCTGATAAGGGATTTTGGGAGCATCCTCATGTTTCTAGAAGGTCCTGCTTAATTGCCTTGGAGGGGTTTTCCCGGCTGTGATAGTGGGATGGGTGCAGGTGTCCCTCCTGCTCCAGCATTCCCAGGGAATGGGCTGGGAGAGCTTTGTGTGGGAGTGGGAACCCATAAGCAGCAGCAGGACCGACGCTGCAGTTATGGATATCCAGGATGGGGTCTGGGAGTGTTCCGTGCTCCGGTTGTGTCGGCGTTTGGGATTTTGGGAGGAATTTCTGTGCAGGGCTCTTCACTTGGACCAGACTGTGGCTCCGACTCCACTTATTCCAAATGGATTCCCTCATTTCCCTTCCCCTGGCAGCGCTCTGGACTCTCCCAAGGAAAGCTTCCTGTCAATTTGGGTGTCAGGATCCGGCTGTGGGTTCCTTTCCATCCTTTCTCCCCTTTCCCTTGGCAACTGATCCAGAGCCTGACAATCCTCCCCCTCAAAATGGTTCATACTGGTGTGTTCCGTCAGCTCGGCTGGAGTGGCTCCTGCTGTGGGATGGGGGCTGTGGAATCATGGGATTCAGGTTGGAAAAGCCCTCTGGGATCATGGAGTCCACCACTAACCCCTGTCCCCGCGTGTGGCACGTCCGGCATCGCTTCTCATCGCCCCTCCCCTTCCCAGGCGTCCTCGTTGGGAATGCTGCTTGTCCTGCTCCTTGGAATACCCTGTTAAAGGGACGGGAAATCATTTCCCATTGCTTTTCGACCCTGCGTGACTTCCTGGAGCATTTCCCTGCAGGGAAGTGGTTCAGTGCTCCTGGGGGGATTTTGGGATTGTCCTGTGCAGGGCCGGGAGCTGGACTCAGTGACTCCCTTCCCAGTGAGGAGATTCCAGGATCCTGTGATTCCAGGGAGGTTCCAGGTGCTGCTGGTTTAGGTGGTGACCTCTGGGTGATAATTTGTCGTGGTTCTTGTGGTCATCATGTGACAGCTGCAGGTTCCTTGGAATTCCATCCCTCTCCTGGCTTTGCCTACCAGGAATATTTAGGTTTGTGCTTCCAAGTGCTCTGAACATCCCTAGGAGAGCCGGAATTTTGTGCAGATTAGGGAAGTTTCTCCAACACAGCGTTAAAAGGCCCCGCTTCCAGTTGCTAAACTGTCAGCGTCTGGGCAGGAATTTTCCATGCTGGGGCTCTGACTCAGCCGGCTCTGTGGTTTTTTACCCTTCTGCAGGACTGATTTCAACATTCCCTCAAGTGGGATTCCATTTCACCTCGGCACTTTTGGGATTTGCTCGGTTGGGAACATTAATTCCCTTTCACACCACCTCTGTTATGTCAGGTGGCTCCTGCTCTGCAGCTGGAGCAGGGAAGGGGCACCAGGAACCAGGAGGGAAGCAGCAAAACCTGTCCAGGAATTCCAAGGTTGGAAGGGGCTTGCAGCACCCCGGGGTGGTGGGAGTTGTCAGGGTTGGAATGAGGTGGGATTTAAGGTCCTTCCAACCCAAACCAATCTGGGATTCTGGGAACCTAAAAAGGTCAGGAAAGGCCTTTGGAAACCCCAAAACTGGGAATTCCAGGCTCTAGTGTTCCTTTGAAGTGTTTTCCACTCATGGAGCTGATCCAGCCCAGCACCAGTTTTAGGAGAATCATGGCATCATGGAATGGTTTGGGTTGGAAGGGACCTTAAAGCCCAATTTATCCCACCCCCTGCCATGGGCTGGGACACCTCCCACTACCCCAGTCTGCTCCAAGCCCCATCCAACCCAGCCTTGGACACTCCAGGGACCCTCCATCCTTGGAGACCTTCCAAAGTCGTGATTTAATGCCGAGTGGAACCTGGAAAGGTGCTTTAAAATGCTTTGTGGGAGCCACAAAGCTGGAAAGAGAAACACATTCCCACTCCAAGGCAGGAGTTAATAGATTTGTCAGTGCTGCCAGTCAGGATTCCGGGCCCGGCATCCAACTCCAGCCGCTCGACAGTCCCGGAGAAAGGAGATGACAAGGACATCTCCATTTCCTTGGGAAGAGCAGAGATGTGTACATAGAAACTGGCTGCTCTGGCAGCTGAAACGTGAGGTTGGCCTGCAGAGTTTGCCAGGAAGTTTACATTCCTTGGGATCTGGGCCTCAGACAAGCCGAGTTGTTTTGTGGGACAGGCTGGAGTTGTCCTCTCTGAAGGCAGCAGGAATGGCCTCCTGCCCAGAATCCTGGTCTCCTGTCCATTATCCCAGACTCCTGTCCATAATCCCGGTCTCCTGCCCATAATTCCAGCCCCCTGGCCAGCTCTCCCATTGTGATGCCAGGCTTGGAGCTGGATTTATCCCCTGGAGAGGGAAACAGCTTCTCCAGTGACATCCAGAGGTGCTTTAGTGGTTAAGGAGCTCCTACTCTTCCCAGGGATTATTGGAGCTTGCCTTTCCAAGCTTTTGTTGGTATTGGTTGCAGAGGGAATTTTGAGCTCCCACCTGTCTGGGCATTAAGAGAAACCTGGAAGTGACTTCCTTAAATATTCATGAAGAGGGAAAAAGTCAATCTGGGAAGTGGGACGTGTCCCTGCCCATGGTGGTAGGGGTGGGAACGAGGTGGGATTTAAGGTCCCTTCCAACCCAACCCATTCCAGGATTCTATGAATGAAAAAAAATAATTCAAATAATAATAATTCAGGTAACAATAATTAAAATAATAATAATGTAAAAACAATCATGTAAAATAGTAATTTGAAAAATAATAATTTAAAATAATAATTTAAAAAGGAATAAACCACCCAATAATTAAAAAATCACAAAAAAACCAACCAAACAAAACCCAACACCAAAAAACCCCAGGGGTTTCTGACTGAATTCCAGTTTCCTGGAGTTTCCTGGATGAAGTTTCTGTGGCTGGAGTGTTTCTTCCTGAGCCTCACCCAGGGATCTCGGGGCTGTTCGGGGGGACACGCCGGGTTGGGATTTGCATTACAGCTGGAAAATGGACATGTGGGAAAATCTGGGAAACAAAACCAATTTGGTGAATTAGTGGGTCATTTCCATAGGCGGTCACGGTCCGTTGGGCAGGGAAAAACAATGGGTTTGTTATGCTCCTGGTTAAAGCCCAGAGTGGCCAACAAAGCCCAGTTTAATTAATAAGCGCTCGGAGCCCGTCCCCGCAGTCTGAACTTCCCAGCCTGGAGAGGTGGGGAATTCAAGGAGGAGCTGCAGGCAGAAAAGCAACTTGTTTTGGGGAGCTTTGGTGGATTCTGCTGGAAAATGATGGATCTGAGGGGTGGGGGGGCTGAGCTGTGCTGCTGGTTTAGGTTTAGGACAAGCTTTGCGCTGTGGTGCTTAAAACTAAGGGCTCCCTGAATTCCTGCCGGGATTTTCTGTCTCCATCCAAGACAGAGTGATCCTCCCTTTCTGTGGGAAAATGTGCCGCTCTGGAAGCAAAAAATCCTTTGATTTTTATAGTTAAAGTGTGAATTCCCGTCCTCGGGATTGTTCCGGGAATGACTCTTCCCTCGGCTCTCTGGCTGCATTGGGATGGAGGCACGGAATAGGTCAGTCCAGTCTGAGGGATGACAGGAGGGTCCAGGAATTCTCTGCAGCCTCATGCCAGTATATCCCTCTGCCATATGGTCGGAATTACGGGCAGCACCAGTTCTCCCACCACACAAGGCTGGGGGGACACTTTGATCCTGGGACACGCGAAAGGAAAAGCTCCGGAGCATGGATTTAACGGGAACCAGCAGCACTTTAATTCCATTATATTCCTTTCTAACAAAAATCAGAATATTCCCATTTATCCCTTTATCCCATAGACTTTTGCTGCCTTAATATTCCAAAAAGGAGGGATGGGGAGGGATATTCTGGGAAGCAAACCCGCCAAATAGATTTGGGAAAGAAGCAATCAGGCCAAGGATCAAATATTGCAATGCTTGGCTTTGTGGGTGTTTATGTTTATATTTGGGGGAATTATCCATGAAAAGCAGGTTGGATTAAAAAAGAATGGAAGGAAAGGAAACCAGGAATAAAAGGTGTAAAATTCCAAGTTCAGGGAAGGTGTGGGATGAGGTTTAGTGTTAAAAGAGGAGCTGAGAGCAAAGGGAGAGGCAGGGGGTGAAGATAAACAATCCCGACAGATTATTGTGATGCAGAAGGAGCATGAGGCCGGAACAGGGAATTTTTAGGACCTCTCAGAGCTGGAAAGGGGAATTTATTGACAGATGATGTAGACACTGCTGAAAAATAAATGGATTTTTCGCCTCAGTGTTCACAAAAGAGGACGGGGAACAGATGCCAGAATCGGCTCTAAATTTCCCAGGAGAGAGGTGAGAAATATTGAAGGAAATAGGGATTATTCCAGACTGGGGGATCACACGGTGGGTGAGAATATCAGTGGAGGGATTAAACTAGAGAGGAGACATCCCAGAATCCTTAAATAAGAGCAGAAAAGGACTATTCCATGTTTATCCAGCCAAACACCTTCTGATCATCCTTAGTGCCCTCAGCATCCACAGGGCAGGGCTAAATAGGATTTTGGGAAGGAATTTCTGGCTGGGAGGGTGGGGAGATCCTGGCACAGATTGCCTGGAGATGTTGTGGCTTCCCCATCCCTGGAAGTGTCCAAGGCCAGGTTGGAATAACCTGGGATAGTGGAAGGTGTCCCTGCTCATGGCAGCAGGTTAGAACAAGGTGGTCCCTTCCAACCCAAGCCACTCCATGATTTTATATCCTTCCCCCTGCCTTACCTTTCCCCATTACCTTCTTGATTTCCATTTCCAGGACTGGCCCCATTGTGCGCTGAGCATCCAAAAAGCATTTAAAAAGAAATAATTAAACAAAACCCCCTCAGTGGGATACTGAGGGCTGGGGGGGGCTGAAAAAAACCCTCAAAGAGTCTGAGGGTTCTGAAGGGCGGGAAACCCCTCACGGGGCTGAGGGCTCAAAATGGCGGGAAACCCCTCACGGGGCTGCCGAGGGCTGGGGGGCTGAGGAGCGCGAACCCCTCACGGAGGCTGCTGAAGGTTGCAGAGGCTGCAAAATCCTTTGAGTGTCTGCTGAGAAATGGTGAGGTAAAAAACACTTAAAAGGGTCTGCTGAGGGTTGGGTTGGGGGGCTGAGGGGTCTGAAACCCCTAAAAGGGTTTGCTGTGTGTTGGGGGTCTGAAACCCCTGACGGGGTCTGCTGAGGGCTGGGGGGTCTGAGAGGCACAAAACTCTTTGAGGGTCTGCTGATGTTTGAGGGGAATGAGGGGTCTGAAACCCTTGACAGGGTCTGCTGAGGGCTGGGGGGGGTCCGAAGAGCAGGAAACCCCTCACGGGGCTGAGGGCTCAAAATGGTGGGAAACCCCTCACAGGGGCTGCTGAGGGCTGGGGGGGCTGAGGAGCACGAACCCCTCACAGGGGCTGCTGAGGGCTATGGAGGCTGAGAGGCATAAAACCCTTCAAGGGTCTGCTGAGAAATGGTGAGGTGTGAAACCCCTAAAAGGGTCTGCTGAGGGACGAGGGTCTGAGGGGCCTGAAACCCCTCACGGGGTCTGCTGAGGGCAGTGCGGACCCCCCTCATGATGATGGGCAGTGGGGACCTCCCTCATGATGGGGGCAATGTGACCCCCCCTCATTCCAGGTGGCAATGTGACCCCCCCTCATTCCAGGTGGCAATGTGACCCCCCTCATTCCAGGTGGCAATGTGGACCTCCCTCATGTTGGGGGGCAGTGTGGGCTCCCCTCATGGTGGGGGGCTATGCAGACCCCCCTCGCGATGGGGAACAATGTGATCCCCTCGGGAGCACTTGGCTTCCACAGGCTGGATATCTCTGTTTTCAGATCCACCTGGGGAGTTGCTTTCCTGCCCCCATCCTGGTGGGAAGCCGTGTTAGTTGGGATCTAGTTTGTAACCCCATAAGTGCTGTCAGAGCGTGGCCGACCCAGCGTGTCCTGTTTGCCTCCTCTGTTTCCCCATCTCGGCATTCCCAGGAGGATTTCTTGGAGTCAGCCCCCCCTCTTTGCCTGGCAGAGCGAGTCTGTGCCTGGCTTTGATATTCTTTTTCCATGTGGGATGGTTTTGATCCCGTTCTCAGGAGCTGTCATCACCCCCCCCAGCAGTCACGATCCCGGGCTCCGCTCATGTGGCGCACACCTGGAAAATGTTGGGAAGGGCCTGGGCTTTGAAGCTCGGCTTGTTCCCTCCACATATTTGTTCCATTGTGTAATGGGATTTGCTGAGGAGACAGGGCTCAGGGGAACAGGCTGCACTTGAAAGGGAGGGAAGAGAAAATCCAGCAGAAACCGGGTGGGAGAGTCCTGCCACAGGGATGAGCCCTTGACATTGGAATGGGCACTTGGACATGGCTTGGACATGGGCATTGGGACACGGTTCCTCTAGTTACAAAAACCCTAAAAAGTTCCTCCTAATACAGTTTATTTTTTATAGGATCCTGGATGGGTTGGGTTGGAAGGGATTTTAAGGATCATCTCATTTCAACCCCCTGCCATGGGTAGGGACACCTTCCCTAGCCCAGATTGCTCCAAGCCTTGTCCAACCTGGCCTTGGACATTCCAGGATTGGGCATGCACAGCTGTGGATGTGGATGTGGCACAAGGGGATGTCCCTCTCCTCCTGACCGGAGATGGATGGTCTGGGATGGGAATGAGGGTGATGAGGGATTTTACGAGGTTTAAACATGTAAAAAGGACTTTAGTGATGGATAAGGAAGGAAAGAGGGTGGTGGGAACCTGCAGCTTCCCTGGTGCATGGAACGGAACATGGGCTCCAAAGGGAATGGCAACCTGGGCTGTGGAAATCCATTAGGAATGCTGGGAGCCTCCTCGTGTCTTCCATGCTTAGTGTGGACTTGTGTTCCTGCTTAATGGGGAGCAACACATCCTGGAGCTGATGGGAAACAGCACATCCAAGCTCCCCCAATCCCAAAATAGGGTTGGTTGGTCTTTTGGGAGTTTCTTTTCCCTCCCAGTTCCCGCCCCCCAGAGTTGATGGTGTGAGATCCATTGGGAAGGGTGAATAGAAGTCAAAGGAAACTCTTTTGGCACTCTGGGAGGGCCAAGGGAGCCACGTCCCTAATCCTGCCACGGTCCTCGTCACCTTATTATTAGAGCTGTGTAAATCTGGCAGGGATTTGTGTTTGCCAAATATACCCCTGGCCTAGATTTGGGATTATATTTGGAATTCGGGCCAGTTTCCACGCCTGTGCAGTCGGGAATTTTTGCCAGTTTGGAGCATCACCACAGGAAAGGGGATAATGAAGGACAGAGGAGTCAGGAAGGGAGAGAGCTAAGAGTGGAAGGCAAAAAGGACAAAGGAATGTGGAGCACATTCCTGCTTTTCCGCTTGCTCCTTCCTTCCAGATCCCTAATTTTCCATTTCCAGCTCCATTGTTGCCCATTTAGAGGAATTACAGAAATTCCAGTCCCTCTTGGCCACGGGAAGGTCCTGCTGGGGTGGGAGGAGCGGATTTTCCTCAATTAAGGGCCGTAAAGCTGTGACTTCCCAAGGTCAGCAAGGGAATCCAAGGAACAAATCCCAGTGGGAGGTGCAGGGTGGGTGGACAGAGTCCAGTCTGTGCTGGGGTTCAGTAGCGATAATTATCCATCTCCTCTGGCTGCACTGGGAGGGTGGAGAGGGATACTGCAGAATATGGGTCCTTCTGCAGTGGTGATTCATGGATTATGAACTTGGAGAGGTTTAGATATGTCATAGGAATCATATGGGAATGTGGACCTGGAAAACTCCATTATAGAACCATGGAATGGTTTGGGATAGAAGGGATTTTAAGGATCGTCTCATTCCAAACCCCTGCCATGGGCAGGGACACCTTCCATAGACCAAGTTGCTCCAACGTGGCCTGGAACAAATTCCAGGGATGGGGAATCCACGGCCCCTCTGGGCAACCTGTGCCAGGGCCTCCCCACCCTCCCAGCCAGGAATTCCTTCCCAATATCCCATCTAAACCAGTGGGAAGCCATTCCCTGTGTCCTGTCCCTCCATCCCTCCTGGGATGCTCCTCGCTGCCAGGAAAGGGATCTGCAGGAATACAGGAGAGAATTCCCAGCCCTGGGAAGTGGAGGCAGCAGAGGCTGGGGCAGAGGGAACCCACCATCATTATTTACCTGACTTGGAGCTCTACCTTTTCCAAAGGACACCAGATCCCTGCAATTATCTGGGAAGGGGGAGGAGATGGGGTTTGGGTGCCTTTGATGTGGAGCTGCATCAGCTCAGCTTTGGGGAATTTCATTTGAAAGGAGCCCTTCACATCTGCTTCTTGTGCTGGAGCCAAAAAAGGGGGATTTATCCCTGCCAATGGGGGGATCCTGGAGGGTGAGAGTGACACAAACCCCTTCCAGCCCTTCCCAGGAAAAGCAGGGGATTAATAATTGGTTAGTTTGGAGAACGGGGCCTTTTCAGCTCAGTGCCTTTGTGTCTTCCTTGAATCCTCTCAGAAATCCCGTTTTTCCTTATATTATTAATGCAGCAGCTGTTGCAGCTCAGGCAACTTCCAGAGAAATTCTAGAGGAAAAAAAAGGGGTTTGTTTCCATTTTGGGAGCTTTAGTTTTGCTTGCTGCAGTTTCTGGATAGGGAGCAGGTATCCCCAAATCCCATCGGGATGTGGGTGCATCCCCCAGGTCACCACAGGGGGTTTGATCCTTCATCTCTTTATTCTTTAAGCTTCCAAAGGGCTTTTTCCTGGTTGGTTTTCCAAAGACAAGTTGTCTCTCTCCCCCCTCCGGTTGTCCAGATGATGCAGCCACAGCTGGCTGACATTTCTGTGGATCTTCCCAGCCTTTGTTGGGAAGTGGGCAGGTCACGCTCAGGTTGAGGTGGGTGCCATGCCCTGGATTCATCCCTGTTCCATCCAGGTGGAAGGAGACGAGGGACAGTGTTGTGCCAATGTCACTCACTGCTGCTCCTCCATGGAATAGGTGAAAATCCCTCCTTCCTGCAGCATTCCCCTTTCCTGGGGCTCAGGAAGGAGGAGCAGGGATGCAGTGCTTGGAATGTGGTCCCTCCTTGGTGTCCATCTGGGGTGAAGGGGGGGCTCGAGGGTGCTGGAGCCCTACGGGAATATCTCGGAGTGGGAATTAGGTGGGTCATGATATCCATGTGCATCACGAGGTTTGTGCTCGTCCTCGGAGGTGTCCACCTGGAGAAGGGAAGGCTCCAGGGAGACTTAGAGCCCCTTCCAGTGGCTAAAGGAGAGCTGGAGAGGGATCAGGGACAAGGCATGGAGGGACAGGACACAGGGAGTGGCTTCCCACCGGTTTCGATGGGATATTGGGCAGGAATTGCTGCCTGGGAGCGTGGTGAGGGGCTGGGATGGCGTTCCCCTGGAATGCCATCCGGGATGGCTGCCCCTGGATCCCCGGCGGTGTCCGAGGCCAGCTCGGAACACCCCGTCCTGGCGGGAGGTGTCCCTGCCCGCGGCAGGGGGGTGGAACGAGCCGGTCCTCGACCTCCCTCCCGACCCGACCCTTCCACGCCCCCCGAGGGATTCCGCGCGGAGTGCCGTGCCCCGCCGCTGCCCGGGCCGGCCGCGGGTCGCGGGTCGCGGGTCGCGGGTCGCGGGTCGCGGGTCGCGGGTCGCGGGTCGCGGGTCGCGGGTCGCGGGTCGCGGGTCGCGGGTCGCGGGTCGTGGCGGGCCGGGGGCGGGCGCTGCGGGCCGTGTGGAGTGTGACAGACTGTGAAATGGGGCGTCGCCGCGCGGCTGCGCCGCACCTGGGCCCTTCAGCTGTGATTGATCGCGCCGCTCATGTGGAAGGGGCCCATCTGCTCCGCTCCGCTCCGCTCTCCCTCCCTCCCCGCGCCGCCGCTCCGCTCCGCGCCCGGCCCGCGCCCGCCCCGGCCCCGCGCCCCGCGCTGCCGGCCCGGCCCCGCGACTCTTACTGCGGCGGGGAGCTCTCTGTCCCCGCGCCAGCGCTTAATTAAAACCGCTGACATCATGGCGGTATAATTAAGCGTGGCATTAATTAAGCTGGAATAACGATTTTTTTTTTTATTAAGAGCTCCGCTTGCGACGACGACAAAAAAAAAATCCCAAATAATTCCGTGTAAAAGCGGGAGAAAGCCATCCCACCGCCGCCGCTCCCGCGCTGGGGAAGGACGCCCTTCGGGGGGCTCGCCTCGGCGTTTGCGGGGACGGTCGGGGGGTTGTCGCCTTTTTGCCTATTTTTTCTGCTTTTGCCCCAAAAGTGCTGATCGGCTCCTGGCATTCTGATGGCTAATTATGCATCGGAGAGCTTCGACAGCTGCATTCATCATCATAAAATGTAATAATTAATGACATTCCAACAAAGAAAAATATGCAAATGAGCGCTCATTAGCATTTTCATATTCAGCTTTGATAATGCTTTTGCTGACAAGGTTGTAATTAATGAAAATTCATGTCGCAGTCAGGAGATTGGATCGGTTTCATTCCGCTCACAATTCCCAAATGCTTGCATTATGGAAAATCGGCGGCTCTGCCAACTTTTTCAGGGAAGGGAAAAAAAACACAACACACACACACACACACTAAAAGCACCAGATGCAAATGAAGGGGAGGGAGCCGTTAACTCCTTCCAGCCCTGGCCCCCTCCCAAAAAAACAGGGAAGAAAAACAACCCCAGCAGGAATACGGGAATTGCAGGAAAACTTTTCCCTCCCCTTTATTTTCCCTTTGGTTCTCCCTGCGTGCGAGTGAACTCGGAGGGAACGAGGTGCTGCCGGTGTGTTCTCTCCTGGCCTTATCCAGTTCATTCCCGGGTGCATCCAAGGGTTCCTCATGCCTGGACAGATCCGTCGGCATCGCTGGGGTGGTGGCTCGGTGTGGGGAGCAGGATCTGGCCGTGATCCTGCTGTTCCTTGGTTCAGGATCCATCCATGCTCCTGTTCCTTGGGACAGGATCCGGCCCCAGCTGCTCCTGCTCCTTATTTCTGGCATTCCCAGCCCTTCCTCTGCCCTTTGGTTCCTTACAGGGACTCCAAGAATTCCACCTTTTGCCCCGTCCTACTGTTGGTGGGGCTGTGTCAGGAAAATGCCGTGGGCTCCCCAAGGTCCTCTGGTGCCAACACAATTCCAAAGGAAAAGAAAGTAACAGGGAATTGCAATTCCCGGTGTTGGGATTGTTTGTATTTATTATTCCCTCCCAAACCAATATCTGTGTGGGAATGGGAAGCATGAGGAGGAAAAAGGTGACGCTGCTCACAGGGATGAGCTGCCTGATCCAGAGCAATTCCACCATTCTCAGTTCCAGGAAGAGCTCTTTCCCATCGATTTGAACATCAATTCTGCCCAAACAATTCCATTTTTAAGCACTTTTTAATCTCAAACTTTAGAACTTGATTTATATTTGAATATCAAAGAATTCGGGAGGTTTAAATGATCCGGGTTTATTTTTCCGGGATAATTTCCCTTTGGATGGGCAGAATGCCCAGGCAGATGGTGCAGTGGCACCTGTAAACAATCGGAATGGAGCCGTTCATCCCGGCATTTCTCGGAGCTTTTTCATTCCCTTCCATACAATAAAACTGGGATTGGGTCCTTTTTTCCCCCAAAATTCATGTTTTGGGCTCAGGAATAAAAATCTGGGATTAGGAAAAATCTGGGATTAAAAAACCCTGGGAATGAGGAGGGATAAAATAAGTCAAATCCACATTTAATTGTCTCCACACAAAATGGTTTCATTTTAAAAATTCCAGATTTGGGTAAAAAATCAGAACCAACCAAGAAATTTCCCCCCAAGTCCTTATTTTATAAGGAATATATTTGCACAGGTTGTTCCTTTGCCATTGGAAACTGGGAATGATTCTGCTAAGACACATTTCCTATAAAATCCAGTTGATCCTTGTTTTCTACCAGGAATTTGGGTTTGCCTTGTGAGGGGCTGGATAGATGGAAATAGTCCCTTTGAGCAGGAGTAAGGTGAGGAATATTTGGATTTAAAAGCTCCAAAAAACCTGGGAATACAATATCTAACCTCAATAAATATCCCACAAGCTCCTTACAAAATATATCCTTAAAAATTAATGTATTATTGGTGGTTTTCCTTGGGAAGAGCTGAACCAAAAAATGATTATTTAATTTGATTTAATTTATAGGGAATGGGTAGCAATGGGGTCTGGAATGGGATGAGGCCTGAGAGAGAGGTGGCAGAATTTAGGGGTGGTTTCCAAGGGGAAAAGGGAATATAATGGATTAAAGGAATAGAATAAATATAAATGAAGTGAAATAATTGGGTAATTTTGATAATACTTGGGGGAGTGAAGCCCATTCCCAGCCCCATCCCGGCAGGCTGTGGGATTCCCATGGGATCCAGTGCTTTAGCAGGGAAGAAGAGGGAATTATCCCAGGTTTTTCCAAACCCTGGTAAAGGATAAATCCCCTGGACTGTCTCCTTAAGAAGAAAACAAAGAATAATTCCAATTTTTCCCTTTTTAATTTGTTTTCCCTTCTTTTTCAACATCTTTTATTAAAATCATGGATGAAGGAAAATAAATCCTTCCCTAAAGTTTTTATCTCCTTAATGGCTCAGAAAACAGGGAATTTGGGAAATAAACCCCGGCCACAATTCCCAATTTTCTAATAAAATGTGGAAGTTCAACCCTGGATTTAGCAGCTCCTTGGGTTTTCCATTTAATCAGGAATTCAGCATCGATCAGGATTGATAGTGGCATCTCCAAAGCTTTATTCCAAGGGTGAGTTCAGCTGGATTCCTCTTTCCCGCTCCCATTTCTGCTCCATGGAATCCATGGCTATGGATAACCAATGAAATATCCTGGTGCAGTGAGTTTATTCCATGATGCTGTAAGAAGTAGGATATTCCACAAACCCCTAAAAATTCCCTATTAAAGGAAACATCCATTTCCAACCATTTTTCTTCCCAGTGGCTCAGGGATGCCAGGAATGTTTGCAGGAGCCAAATAATTGGGATGTGCCCAATTAAACAAGAAATGGTTTAAAAGCTGCGTCCTGGGAGGATTCCCTGGAATTTTTTTGGGGGAAAACCAGTGCAATTGCAACCCAAAATAAAGCCATCTGAAATTTTCAACATCCCAAAGGAAGGTGGGGTCACTCCATTCGTGCCTCTGCATCCAGGAGGTTTTCCCATGGGAGAGCCAAGGGTGACCCCGATCCCAGATCAAATCCAGCAGTGTTGTCCCCAAAATATTTTGGTTCTTCTTTTCTTGTAGGGAATAGCAACCAACAAATAAATCCATTATTCTGGAATATTAAATTCTCCCATCTGCCCAAGTTCCTACTGGAAAAATTCCTTAAGGAATGAGAGTAATTGTTTAATAAACTTTTAATCAATATTCAATAATTATTCATTAAAGTGACTCTTATTCCTATTAATGATTTTTTAAATCCCAATCTCCTGACATAAATTCTGATTATAACTTGAATTTCCACATCAGCTGGGAATGGGCTTTCCTGGGAATCCTGTGAGGCAGTACAACCAAGGTTCTCCAGGAAGCAATTCCCAATATTCCCCAGAACCTTCCTGCTCCTCCCAGTGTGGGCCCTGGAAGGGAATCCTGGCAAAATCCAGGTGGAATTCAAGAACTTTGGGAATGTAAGCCTTAAAAACAGTGGGAAAATCAATCCTGAAGCAGCTTCTGGAAGTCCTTCCATCCTCTCACGGAACAGATTCCCCGCAGGGAATTCTGGAAACCCTAGCTCCTGTTTTCAGCACCAAATGATTTCAGGACTTCATTACAGGCAGCTCATTTGCATATTCCCCCCTGCTAATTGATACCTTTGTTATGGGTGTGATCCGGGATCGATCTCCATAGGGGAGGGTCAGCCAGTATTCCCAGGCCATGCCGAGCAGGAGTTGGGAAACCTCATCAATACCTGGGATTTGGGCTCTTTGGGAGGCAGGCGGTGACTAGAAAGGGCTCATTTGCATATTTGATTTTTCAGGATTTGATAATCAATCCCCCCGTGGAAACTGGCGTCCCTGGGACGACATTCCTGGTGGCGACTCATCCCCACGGAACAGGAGTTTGGGGCTGTTTCCTTCTATTTTGCCAGCTTTATTTTTTCCTTGGCCTTTAGGAATGGAATCCTGGAATGGGTCGGGTTGGAAGGACCTTGAAGCTCCTCCCACTCCAGCCCTGCCATGGAAGGAACACCTTCTATGGACCGGGGTGCTCGGAGACGTTTGTTATCCTTGTTATCCTTGGGCTTGTGGCTGTTAATAACGGGAATGTCCTGGAGTTAGCCAATTCCCAGGCAGAGCCATTCCTGGAGTGGGAATTTGGTGCACCTAAATCCTGGAATCTGGGGACAAAATTCTTGTGGGGGCCCGAAAGCACTTGGAAAACACGGGAAGGCCTCCCCAGTCTCCCGAATGGAACGCGAGTCCAACCAGGGAAAGTCGTGAGTGCGACTCCTTAATTGTGATGCATTTGCCGAGTTTCCCGGCTCCGGCGTCGGCCCCGCTCCGGTGCCATATGGTCTCCCATGGAACATTTAACTTGTCAGATATAATGGATTGTCCTGGAAGCAGATTTTCGCTCGGAGCACTCGGCTCCTCTCTTGCATTTCCCCTGGAGCTCCGGGGCCGCGGGATGAGGGATTGGGCCGGAGCCGCCGAGCGGAGCCGCGCGCTCCGTTCCCCCGGAGAGGGTGACCTATATGGCAGGAACGTTCCCGGCACTCTCCCGGCCGCTGCCCTGCCGGGCAGGATGTCACGGCTGCTCCGTCCGTCCGGGCCCGACAGACTGTGCCACTGGGGTGGGGGAGAGGGCTCAGGAACAGGGAAGCCTCGGCATTCCCGCTCCGGCACCAGGAGGCTCCCCGTGACCTCCACGGAACGGAGCTGCCTCCAAGGAGACCTTGGGAATCGAGGGCGGCTTCCAGGGATACTGCAACCTAAATGACAGGGATATTGTGGGATAAGGAGCTCTGTGGGGTAAAGGGCTGTGGGTGTGGGAGCGATTCCGTGGATAGGGAATCACTCACAGGAGTTCTGGGGTTGGAGGAGGCAGTGGATGAGTCTCCTTGGTGCTTCAGAGAACCGTGGAATGCTTTGAGATAGAAGGGATTTTAAGGATCATCTCATTCCATGGGCAGGGACACCTCCCACTATCCCAGGTTATTCCAACCTGGCCTTGGACACTTCCAGCCATCCAGGGGCAGCCACAGCTTCTCTGGGAATTCCAGCCCAGCCCCTCCTCACCCTCCCAGCCAGGAATTCCCTCTCAATATCCCATCTAAACCAGTGGGAAGCCATTCCCTGTGTCCTGTCCCTCCATCCCTTATCCCAAGTCGTCTCCAGCTCTCCTGGAGCCCCTGTAGGCCCTGGAATTTGCTCCAAGGTCTCCCCAGATCCTTCTCTATGAGCAGTTTCTATGGAGTCTCAGCCCAAATCATTCCCAAATTCTCTGGGAATTCTCTGTCCGTTCCCACGTGTGCAGGCCTGGTGAGGGGGTGCGTGCCCTCCACTGGCATTCCTGACCGGGCACTCTTGGGAATCTCAGCCTGTTCTTTGGGGTTTATCCCACCATTCCAGCTGCTTTCCCAACCCCTGGGAAGCTTGGGGTTTGTGCTGTCCCTTGAGCTGGTCCATATGATCCCAGATGTTGGGTTTTAAAGGCAAAATGATAACAAAAACCAATCCCATGTTTTTGAAACTTGACTTTTATAGATTGAAAATTATTAGAAATAAATAGGATTTGTGTGGGAATGACAAACTGAGGCTTTAATCTCCACATGAGCATAATTTCCATTTTTATAGGAATGTCTCTTTCCTTCTCTGCTGTGAGGATGTTGCTGTGGGTGCTGAGGTCCCTGGGATCATGGAATCCTGGAATGGTTTGGGTTGGAAGGAACCCTCTCATTCCAAGCTCCTGCCATGGGCATGGAATCTTCCCTTGGAAAAGCTCCCTGGCCCTTCTGTACCATCCTAAATACACCAAAATCTTGAGGTTGCACCTCTCTGGTCCCTTTGGGAAAGAATTTCCCTGGTTGTCATGAGAAGGTGTTGATCCCAAATCTGTTCCAGGAGGTCTGTATCCATGGCCACATCCAGGGGGGTTGGCTTGGGAATCAACCCTTCCAGGCAGGCCTGGCTTACAGAGCCGAGCTTTGGAGCCCAGACTGGAGCTGGAGGAGGGTTTATCCTGCCCTCTCCATTCCATGCCTTTGGATCCTTATCTTCCTTGTTTTAAAGGATCCTGGTGGAATCTGTTTTCCAGCTACGGGATAACGATCTCCTGAACTACAGCGGAGGGTTAGTGCTGTATCCCCATCTCCTCTTGGAGACTCAGCTGGGATAAACTCATATCCACTCAATCCCTAAGTGTTCCTTCAGGGCTGGAATGTCATTCCAACATGCTTTTGTCTGGGATTTTTATGGAACCTTGCTCCTTTTTTATCATTTTCATTCTTTACTATTAAATAGCCCTTTGGATTTTTATTATATTCCCTTTCCTGACACCTCTCTCCCTCCCAGCCCATTTTCCCTGATATATCCCAGGAATAAGAAGGATAAACCACTATAAATATGTTTTCCTGGAATTTTCCTCCTCTCTCCGCCTGTTTCCAGGTGTTCAGGCCGAGATGATCCTCATTATCTCCTCCTGTCTGGAATTCCACACCAAGGAGGAAGAGGAGACTAAAGGTGTTTAGGGAGTGACTCCAAATGAAGGATTGTCTCCCAGAATTCTCCTTCCCATCGTGGAATCTCAGATTCATGAGGCCTTTGGGGTGGCCTCGGGCCCTGTGGCTCCAAGGAATCTTTAGGGCTTCCCCACCTCCTTAAATATCCCTCTTTTTCCATGAGAGTGGGAAGAAACCGTCAGTTTGTTCCAGCAAATCCCTAATTTAATTCGGGAAGTTCATTATTCTGCTCTCAATTAGTGCCTGGATTTGATATGCAGTTTATTAATCCCTGAAATTCCTGGAATATTATGGATTGGTTGTTGAACTGTGGGACTAAAGGACAGTTTAATATAAATCCGGGAGAATCTGCTCCTCCACATTCCCTGTTTATATCATCATTTCTACAATTCCAAGGCCAGTTTTGCCACTTACTTAGTTTGAAAAGCACACGGAGAAATCCCAGATTTCCCTATAACCGGCACTGGGATTGGATCAATTAAAGAAATCCAGGGAGCAATTGGCCTTGGTCTTTTGGTTTGGATTCCCTATTTCAGGAATTTTGGATTCCCTGTTTCAGGAATTGTGGGCAGTGCTAAAAAATCTTAGTCTGGAATTTTCCTGGAGTGAGGAACAAGCACAGGAGGGGTTGTGGAGGTCGGGCCCATCCCTGTCCTTGAATTCCATGGGCCAGGCAAAGCTGGTTGGTCTCATATTTATGGATAGACAGGGATCCATGGATGTTGTATGTACAAGGAAGGAATTTGGGGATGTTGGGGAATTAACTTTCCCTGTTTAACCAGTGAGTCGGTGTTGAAGCCCCCCTTCCACGCCGGCATTCCCTGCTTTCGGTTCACACTCTGTAGCTTTATTGTCCCATGGGTTTCGGGATTTAATTTCCTTGGAATTTTGTCCCTTTGTCCTGCCTTTGGCTGTGGCATCGGAATGGCTCTGCCAGACGCCTCCGTGTTTCCTGGGCGTCAGGAAAGGGCCAAATTCCTCATTCCCAGTAAAAACATCCCATTGCCCTCGTGCTGTGCTGAATTCCCACTGAAATCCTCAGGATTGATGCCTTCCCTGAGCTTCGTGTCCGGTGTGTGGATCCCGTGGATCAGACCCCATGGGGTTCCTGTTGTTTCATGCCCATTGTCTCAATCTTTGCCCCAAATCCATGAGATTTCTCCCGGATTTATTGCCGGGGCTGGATAACCCGGCTCAGGCTTAGCCGAGCCAGGCTTACCGGCCCCTAAACCCCAGGAGAGCAGGAACAACACGTGGCCCCCCCGGCTGCTCCGAGGGGACGATGCCACGGACTCCCTGTCCCTGTGCCAGCCCCGAGCCCGCGGGACCTGCCCCGGGATCCGCCGGGAGCCTCCGGAGCCGCTCGGAACGGCGAGCGGAGCACAGAGGGGCCGAGCCCCAGCCAGCTGTCAGTCCTGGTGCCAGGAATGCTGCTGCTTCCAGTAGGACTCCAAAAAAATTCCACTCACGGGAAGCTGTTTCGTATTGATTTTATCTTCCCCCCCCTTCTCCCCTTTTTTTTCCTTTTTCCTCTTTTTTCCCCTTTTTTTCCCCCCTTTTTCGCCATTTTTGCCCCCCTTTTTTTTCCAGTATTTTTTTCCCCCTTTCTCTTTTAAAGAACAGAATATTCCAAGGTTGTGGAAAAATAGGAAAACTCTGCGCTGACTCCTCTGCTGAGAACATGGGTGGGATATTTGGAATTCTGATTCCATTTGTAATTCCATTTTTAATAGGAAGCCCTTGGGAAGGTGTCCACGGAGAGGGCAGGACATATAGAAATTGTATTTACAGATATAAATTATATTGATATAAAATGGTATTTGATATCTAGTTTATATTTCTCTAGCTATATTTCCCCATGGGTGAGGTGCTCACAGGTATTGGATAAATGGCCTAAAATTCCCACTTATTTCAAGGAGGTTTTCCTTGGGTAATTCCTAACTCCCTACAATTTTCAAGTTGATTTTTCTGCTGAAATGAGGTAGGGTTTTAATCTCTCAGGAAAACAAATTCCTATTTTTTTGATGGATAACCTGGCAGTGAGCGGAGCCCATCCCGGTGGCAGGAAATCTGGGATGCGGAGATGTTCACTCTGCATCTCCTGCAGCCCAGCTTCAGAAAATCTGGGATGCAAAGCCAGGGATTGAGGTAGAATTCAGCTGTTTGATGCTTCCCACAAGTTCCCTGTGCTCCAGCCAGCAGCACCTGTGTGTCTATTCCCGGGGGTCTGGGGAGTTCATCCTGTGCTCCCTTTGCTCAGGAGCTCATCCCAAATATTTCCCAGCTCCGTGGTGCTTAATTCCTGGTCTGATTTTGGAGTTCCTCTTTAATTTGGCATTAAATTTGTCTTTAATTTGTGTTTAATTTGCCGGTGAAGGGAATCGATAGGGCTCCGTTCCCGGTTGAGCTGTTGGAAATCGGAGGGAATGATCCTTAACTATCCAAAATGCTGAAAATCCAGGGATAAAATAACAAATACATTTAAGCAAAATCTATTTGGAACCATTAAAATTCCAATGCCTGATAAAAGGCCTATTTTTGTTGTCCCCAGCCAGGTTTTCCTGCCTGACCAAGCTCAAATCCCAAATTAAAATATTGCAGTGGAATTCTTCCCTTAAAAATTATTTTCAATATGAAATCAAGGGAAATATTGAATTAAAATATTTGAGAGAATTAATTTCCCTTCCTTTTCTCTGCTTATGGAAGAGTTGCCTCGTCCCTCTCATCCTGCTTCCCAGAAAACAGCCAAGGTGCCCTTTCTCCAGGGCAGGGATTGGGATGACTTGCATTTATCCTTTGGAAGTTGCTTCTGTTTCCTCCTGGATTTAATCAGTTTTTCCAAGCCCACTGTGGTTCAAGTGGCTCTTTATGGATTTATGGAATGATTTGGACTGGGCTGCTTTTATAACAAAAGCACACAAGGAAAATTTCGTAAGAAAGGGGTTCCGGGAAGAGAAGGCAGCTTTTTTCCCGGAGGTATTTAGGGAGCAGGGAGTCGCAATTCCAAGTGTGCCAGGCAAGCGGGAGCGGCTCAGAGTTCTCCCTTTGTCTGTGCCGTGATTGGCATTGTGGCCATTCACTGAACATCCTGAGATTCCCCCCACGCTCCGGCGCTTCCCTGCCTTCCCCAAACCCACCCAAACTTCCTCCCCGTGCCGGCCAACTTCCAGGCAGAGCTTTGTTCCCCCAGCCCCAGATCCTCCGGAGCGCCGAGCCGGGAATTCTCAGCACGTTGGCACAGCTAAAAATCCACCCCGGCCCTTCTCCCCCTTCCACCCTGGCGATTTTCCCCCCATGGCGTGGGGTTTTTTTTCCCAAATCCGGCGAGTGGGGCCTTTTCTCCGGGAAAACACGGCCGTGGCCACTCAGCCAGGAAAAGCGGGAGCACAGAATGCTCCGCTCCTGCCTCTTTTGAGGAGTTTTAGCCATGGGGCTTTGGCACTGCCACCCTTGTCTTTGTGCCAAAAAATATCCGCAGCGGCTGCCGCATTCTAGTACTGGAGGCTTGGCTCGAAAATTCCGCAGTGGATGCGGCGGGAAGCCACGGCGCTGAACGCTTTGCTTTCCCCCGAACCCTCCCGCAGCCGGCGGGGCACCTGCACCTTCCGCCTTCCCGACCCTCGGAAAACGCTGAATTCCCGGGAAACGGGGGCCAATTGAGGAGCGGCTTTTCTCGCCCGAGCTGTCATTGTTTAAAGAGCCGGGTGTTGTCACAGGGCTTTTGGGATGTGCCGCGGGAGCGACGGGAGCGGAGGTAATTGGGAATGGATAATTTATAGGGAAGACGTTCCCCCTTGGCCCACCGGGAATGGTTTGATGGTTACGGGTGAGGGGAAAATCCTCAACTCTCCACAAACTCTCCATACAACCTCCACACAGAATCCACACAAAATCTCCACAGAATCCCCACAGAATCCCCACAGAATCCCCACAGAATCTGCAGCCGGGGCTTTTTAACAGTTCCCGGAGTTCTGCCTGGGTGTGGGGTGTGGAGGAGGTGGCTTTTGGGAAGCTCCCAGCGGCCGCCTCAAAACTCGCTCCGGAGCTCCGGAGCGCCGGGTTCGGTGGGAGAAGCGGCCGCTGGAGATGAAATCTTTCCCGAGGAGCACAAGCCTAAAAAAAAAAAAAGCCAAGTCAATCTCCCGCTGGCTGCGGAGCCGCTTTGGTACCTCGGAGCCTTCGACAGAGCCCTGGCCGGGTGCCCATTGATGTCATGGAAACACTCAAATTACCGGGAATGATTCACGTCTCCGGCGGTCCCTGTTCCTCCCCCACGCGGGCGCAGCGCGGCCGAGCCCTGACAACTTGTAATTTGCGGGGGGTTTATTTTGGTGCCGGGGTAAATATTTCTGCCCAAACTCAAATTAAGCCGTGGCTGAGACGATGGCAAAGGGGCTCCTCAGGTGCTCCCGCTCGCTCCCCTCAGCCCTTGGTTCCTTGCGGGAATTTTTTGCCCCCCCCAGTCCCTGCCGCTCGTTGTTCCCAAAGACTTCCCGGCCCTCTCGGGGCGATGGGAAGCGGACGTGGATTGAACTGTCCCATCTCGGTGTTGAACTCGTGGATTCCCTGTTTGGATTTCATTGTGGTTTCAATCCTGACTTAGGTCCGGTATTCCCGAGCGGAGGGTTATCCATGATCTTTGAATACCCAGCTCCGAGTCCTTCCCAAAGTTAGGCCTAATCCCCCATCCATCACAGCAATACTTGGGAGATGCTCGGGTATTTTATATGGAAAACAACAAAACCGAGGAAGAAACAAAAGACTCTGGAGACTTAAATTGGGATGGGGAGAAGGAATTTTGATTCCAAGCCACTTGGAATAACCAAACTGTGTCCACAAAGGGCCCTCAGAGCTGGTGGATGGATACTAAAGGCTCCTGGAGTTGGGATGTGGCCACTGATTTCGGGAATGATTTCAGTGAGCCCCAGCAGCCTTTGTCTGACGGTCTGCCTCGCCTTGGCTTCTTTATGGAATGTGGCTGGGATTGGGAATATGGAGCCCGGCAGCAAACCCGGCTCCTGGGTACGGAGTGTCACCAGGAATCACAGGGAGCATCCGCTCCTTCGTGCCGGGTGCTGCACACGGGGCTTTCCTGCCCCAGCCTCGGAACACAGGGAATTTTGGGGGGGATTTTTCCTGCCTCTGGATGTTTTGTCAGCGGTGCCTCCCCCCTTCCCCTGCTGGGCTTCTCCTCTCCCGAAGGGTGCTCTTTCCCTGGCAATGTGTTTGGGATCAGCTCTCTTGCCTGCTCTTTGTCTGGGAGCACGTGGGGCACTGCTGCTCAGCCACCACTTGGTGCTTGGCACAAACCTCCTCTTCTCTCCCTCCCTTCGCCCCTTCGATCCCAAAGAATCCCCCTTGCTGCCCTCTGGAAAAGCGGCACGGCCGAGGCTGCGAGTCAGGCTCTGGGATGGGAGAGTTCAAAGCTTCCTGGGAAAAAGGAGAGGGAAGAAAAAAGGGGCTTGGAGCGGGCACAGAGATCCCCACTCGGCTCCTGGCCCTTCTGGCAAATTCCCAATGCCCAATCCGTGTCTCTTTCCCAGGTGGATCATGAGAGAATTTTCTCCTGGGAAAGAGCAGGGAAGCATATCCCCAGCAGCTCCTGGAAGCTGGGAGAGCTGGGAGGTGGGAATGTCTGCTGCCTGGTTGGGAGATTGGCTCCCACCTTCACCCAGCCCATGGAATCCCATCAAATCCCAGGTCCAGGAGCAGCACAGCCAGGATTAGGAAGCTTAATTCCCATCACCATCACCAGGAAGTTTAATTCCCATCCCATCCATCCCAGCAGGAAAACTGTGAATCCCTTTCTGTGCATTCCAGTGGCAGCAGTGCCTGGTTTATCCATGGAATATATATAAATACACATGGAATTGGCATTGGGGAAATGGGATGAGCGTCACCTAAAGCACTTGGAGAAGCTTTGTGTGTGTTCCTGTGCTATCCGTGTATTTACCTGGATTTTCCCTCTCTTCCCAGGTAAAACAGAACGAGGTTCCTACTCATCATACGGACGAGATTCCAACTTACAGGGCTGCCACCAGGTAAGTGCGAATCTGCTTGGAAATTCCCACTGGAAAGCTCCTTCCTGAGCTTTTCCAGCCAGGATACAGCTCCTGGAGGCTCGGCTTGGCTTGACCTCCTCCCACCCCAGTCAGGGCTGCTGGGAGGCATTCCTTGTGTCCAAAATCCCAGCCTTGGGAATGCCACCAGTGGGAAGAGCTGGTGTTGACTCGTGGCTGCTCCCCAAATCCCGCTTTCCCTGGGATCTGGGGCAATGCCGTGTGCACACGAGGTTGGAAATACGATTTGCTGTCCCTTTTTGTTTGGGAATCGCTTTTGGCCGGGAGTCAAGGCCAGCAGGCGAACGGCAAAGCCGCCCCATGGGAGCTCGGGAAAGAGGGAGGAGTTCCAGGGAATGCTACAATTCCAGTGTAACACAAAGGTATGGCGTGTGTGCCTCTGCTTCCCTGCACTCGGAATTCACATCTTTTCAAGTCTCCGGAGGAATTCCCGGCCTAAAAACACTCTCTGTGGCCAAATTCCCGGCTTTGTTCCCAACCAGTCGGGTTTTTCTAAGGACACTTTCTCTCCTCATTCCAAGAACAGTGTTAATGGTGGGGTTTAATCCCTCTGCTCCTTCCTTTCCCTTTTCCGAAGGGTGGCAGCTTTAGAAAAGTATCCGAGGGATTTAATGGCTTCCTTAATATTCCAGGCTTTATAGGCTTCAAATTCACCCGGGAGAACTCAGAGCAAGTGCCAAAATGGGGATATTTTAGGCTTGATCCCTGCTTTCCGTGTTCCTTGGGAATGTGGGGAAAGGGTCTATCCTTGTGTTTTCAGGATGAGGCAATTTGAGGAATTCCTCCGGAATTCCTGGGTGTGTCGGGCTGTTGTGTGACCATTCCCACCACATTCCTGAGTGCCAGGCTGGCACTGGGAGAGTTGGAAGGGAAGGGAAGGCGTGGAAGGGGCTGCCCAGGGAATGGTGGAGTCCCCATCCCTGGGACTGTTCCCCAGATGTGTGGACGTGGATCACAGGTGACCGTGGATGGTTGGACTTGATCTCAGAGGGGTTTTCCAAGCTAAATAATTCCATGATTCCAGTGGTGCTGGGCCTTGCTTAGGTGGGATCACACATCCTCAATTCCCTGGAGAAAAAGCTGGAATGATGTGGTTGGGGTTTGTTCACTCCAATAACTCGCTTTCCTTGTGTTTTGATGGCAAAATTCCTGTCAGGATCATCCTTCTCCTTCATTTTCCCTTCTGAGGTAAAAACCAGCCCAAAGCTGCGTGCAGGGATAAAATAATGGGATTTGGGGAGCCACAAAGGCTGTTCCAAGGGCAGGTTGGATGGGGCTTGGAGCAACTTGGGATAGTGGAAGGTGTCCCTGCCCAGTGGAACGAGATGATCCTTAAAATCCCTTCCATTCCATGATTACTTTGTCCATACAGGAATTATGTGATGGTATTACTGTGACTGTGGGATGGGGCAGCTACAGCTTCTCTGGGAATTCCAGCCCAGCCCCTCGCCACTCTCCCAGCCAGGAATTCCTGCCCAACATCCCACCTAACCCAGTGGGAAGCCATTCCCTGTGGCCTGTCCCTCCATCCTTTGTCCCCAGTCCCTCTCCAGCTCTCCTGGAGCCCCTTTAGGCCCTGGAATTTGCTCTGAGGTCTCCCTGGATCCTTCCCTTCTCCAGGAGAACACCCCCAGCTCTCCCAGCCTGGCTCCATGTCTGAGGGGCTCCAGCCCTTGGAGCATCTCCGTGCCCGGGTTGGATGGGGTTGGGAGCACCCACGGAAGGTGTCCCTGCCCATGGCACACGTGGCACTGGAGAAGCTTCCCGACCCCTCCCACCCCAAACCATTCCAGGATTCCATGACACCCACGGAGGGACCATCCCACTCCAGAGGTCCCCAGGATCCCCTTTGGAGCCTGGAATGTCCCAGGGAGGCCCCCAACCCCCCCCTGCTGTCCCCAGGCCCCTGTGGCTCCTTCCGGTGTCGCTCTCACTTCCCCTTCCCTGCTTTATTTGGGCCTGGCGTTCCTGGTTTTTTGGGTTGGTTGTTCCTCTCTCCGGGGGTTTTCCCTGTCACTGTGGTGGGATCGGGAGGGGCCGGCAGGGGGTGTGGGATGTGGGATGTGGGTGGGATGTGACCCCTCGGGCGCAGGAGCAGAGCCCAGGACTCCCACACAGGGATCTCAGGGACTCCCAGAAATGCAGAGCTTGGGTCCTTCCTGAAGTTCCTGACGGAATTTCACCCTCCATCTGTAGTTTCCCAGCCCTGCCTTGGTGGCTTGGAATTACTGGCTTCCTTGGAAAAATTATCCCTTATTTGTAATCCCTCTCAGGAAGGAATTCCTGGCTGTGAGAGTGGGGAGGGGCCAGGATGGAATTCCCGGAGAAGCGTGGCTGCCCCTGGATCCCTGGGAACGTCCCAGGCCAGGTGGGATCACCTGGCAGGTGTTCCTGCCCTGCTTCCACGTTTCAAACCCTTGGGAAGCACTGGTTTTCCCCGGCTCCTCTCCGTTCCCTTGTTAGTATGTACTCCCAGTTGGAATCAATCACTCTGGGGAGATGGTTCCGTGCTGACCAGTCTTGGACAAGCTTTGCAAAATGATTGATTCCCAGCCCAGCTTTGGAAAACTTGTGAGCAGCTCCATGTGGAGCCGGAGCCAGTCCCGCTCTGGCTCCTGGCAGCGCCGGGGGCTGCGGGAGCAGCCATTCCCTGCAGGCCCGGAGCTGGGAGGCACATATGGAAGTTTCTACTCCCTGTCACGTTTGCTGGGCATGTGGTGCCTCCCTGCTATCCTAACGCCGGGACTGACGGGATGGAGCGCGTGCGGAGCGGCACGGATGGCTCCGGAATTACAAACAGCTTTAATCGTCCTTTTCCCGGGAAAAGGACGGTACTGGGAACCGAGGCCGTAGCTCTGCGTCATTCCCGTCTCTGCACCCTGGGAAGTCCATTGTGGATCATCGCGGAGATGATCCAGGAGCTGGAGCCACTGCCCTGTAGAGCCAGGCTGAGAGAGCTGGGAATGTTCACCTGGAGAAGGGGAGGATCCAGGGAGACCTCAGAGCAAATTCCAGGGCCTAAAGGGGCTCCAGGAGAGCTGGAGAGGGACTGGGGACAAAGGATGGAGGGACAGGCCACAGGGAATGGCTTCCCACTGGGTTAGGTGGGATGTTGGGCAGGAATTCCTGGCTGGGAGAGTGGCGAGGGGCTGGGCTGGAATTCCCAGAGAAGCTGTAGCTGCCCCATCCCTGGAAGTGTCCAAGGCCAGGCTGGAGCACCCTGGGCTAGCGGGAGGTGTTCCTGCCCATGGCAGGGGTGGCACTGCATGATCCTTAAGGTCCCTTCCCACCCAAACCATTCCACAGGGAGGGCTCTTCCCTGTCCCAGGGAGCTGGAAGGGCTGTGGATGTGATTCCATAGAATCCCAGAATCCTGGTTTGTGTCCCATTCAGAGACAGGGAATCCACAACCCCTCTGGGTGACCATTCCCAAATCCATAATGCTGGATCATGTCAGGATGTGGAAGCAGCTTCTCCTCTGAGGATCAGGACTTTTTTCCCTATAAATTCCTGCTTCCCATGGGAAAAAGGGGGACTCTGTTTATATTCCCAGCCAGTGAACAGGAAAAGGTTAAAAATCCTTGGAGGCTCTTGAAGCTTTTTGGCCCTGACATTCCTTTGGTCTCTCAGATGTTTTCCAGCGACTTTGGTTCCAAACGTTATCCCTGTAATTTCCATAAAATACGGGTAGCTCTCCGAGCCTTCCCTGTGTTCTCCCATTCAAAGGGAAAACACGGATTCTCTCATTAAACTTGGGAATTCAGCCACGAAACCCCTTGTTAAGGGGGAGCCAGGGTGGGATGTTCCCCCTGAGCCAACCTGAGCCGGCATTCCGGTTGCAAGGCCTTTGTATCCAATGTTTTCATGGGAAAACAGGATGATAAGGACCTTGGAAGGTGAGCAGGGCCAGGCTTTAAGGATTTGTCAGAATAATTTGCCATAGAGGAACATTTTGAAGCACACCCTGGTAGAACATCCCCCCTGGATCACCTTGAAAGGGAACCGAGGCAGAATCCAACAGGGTGACAACTTTTTAGTGGGTTTTGCCGAGAAAAATATTCCCAAAATATTCCTTTCTGCATCTCACTGTTCCTCAGCGTCCCATCCATCCCCTCCAGAAGTGGTGACACCTCCCAGAGGGTTTAGGCTTGGAAAAAATGGGATGAGGGCCCTTGCAGGTGTTTGGAATTTCAGCCTGGCACAGAAATGGTGCGTGGAAAACAGGGATACCAGGATATGTGTCTCATAATTTATAATATATAGGAAAATCCTGATAAAAATGAGGCTTATCTGGAAATTATCCCACCCCTTATGGTGCCTTTTTTCCCCATCCATTAATATTGTGGGACTGTCTATATTTCCATATCTTCCTCCATGTATTTCCCGGGATTTTGGGGTGGAAAAGGGACTTTTTGCTGAATCCAAAGACTGATGGAGCTCAGCCTGTTTGCTCCAAAACTGGAGCTGCTTTGTTTGGGAATTTGTGAGGGAATAGCTTGGGAAAGTCACCCAGGTCGGGAGCAGGGGGAGAGGAGCAGGAATTTGGCAGGAAAACGTCAGAGCCGCTCCGGTGATCCAGGTGCAGTTGGGCACCTGCACGGGGTGAGTCCTCCCAGCTGGAAGGTCATGGAACACATTTCGTGCTCCCCTTTTCCTGGGAAAAGCCCTCATTAAACAGGGTGGGAACGGCAGGATCGCCGCATCCTGACCGACATTCCCGGTGCCAGAGCGGAGGGAACAAAGCAGGGAAGTGGTGCTGGCAGGGAGATCAGAGGGATCGGAACGGGAATAATGGAGGGAAAGAGCTTTGATCTTTAATAATGTCAGGAATTTTAATTGGAGGGACGGAGCAGCAAGAAAAGAGCGGGATGAGCCGGTTTCCTGGGATAAAGGGCAGGAATTCCTAGGAAATAAGAAATAATTGTAGGATAAGCCATTGGGAAGTTTATTGGCAGAAGGAATTGCTTTAAATGGATTCATTGGGGCTCAATCTCCTGACAAATGGGTAGAAAAGCAGGAAAGGTGTCGGTGTTCCCGGCGGATCCAGGTGTGGGAAGGGGAGCGGGAATTGCTGGGAGCCTCCTGCTCTCTCTGGAGGCACTTCCAGCCTCACAGGGCCACCTCTCCATTGGAAAGTGGATATTCCTGCTCCCACATTCCCACTCCAGCCGACCTGGGGACCTGAGTACCTGCAGGTGCGGAGCATCCCGGGATTCCCAACATGCATCCCTGCTCCTCATCCTCCCCCTGCCCAGCTGGGAGAAACCAGGGATGTGATCCGGTGCTTTTCCCTGATCCTGCCCGGATGCAGCTCCTCCGAGGCTTTGGGAGAAGGGCCCAGCTGTCCCTGGAGCTGCATCCCGGGGCTCAGAGGGGCCCGGGAAGCAGCCGGACCCCCGGGATGCTCCGACCCCAACCCTTGGCAGCCGTTCAGGGAAGGAGCTTCAGCTGTTCCCGACTCATCCCATTTTCCTCCCGCCTGTGACATTCCAGGCTTGATGCCGGATCGATGCCAACAAAAAATATACCAGGAATTCAAAATGCAGGGATTTTTCCCTGATCTGTGATTTTTGATTCCAGGTTCCCTTTAATCTGAATTAATTTCATTAGTAAAATTCCGCACTCGAATCCCACCTGTTTCTACAACAAAGGAAAAATATTCCAGCTTTTTCTAAGGATGATTTCCAGATTTTTCTCGACCTCTTCAACCCGAGACAAATATTCCAGTGAAATCCACATAATTTTCCTTTAAAAAGCAGCCCCTGAGCTTTGCAGCAGAAGCAGCAGTTGGGTTTTTCCAGGAGGGATAATTTCCTTTCCATCTGGATGGATTTGGTGGATTCTCTCCCTCTCCAGCTTTAACTCTTTGTCTCGTTATTCCCGTTTTGGAGGCAGCAGGAAAAAAAAAACCCACAAAGGTGCAGACACACCATAAAAAAAAAGGTAAAAGATTGGAATTAATGAAAAATCCAGGGCTGGGGCTCCGGGGGGAAAATCCTGGGAATTTAGGATTTTGCTCTGTTGTTTATTTTGATAATTTTGGGAATTGTTTTTGGCTCCAATTCCAATCTCTGGACATGAAACCCTCTATGAGGTCCCTTTGAAACCTTCTCCTTTCTCCCGAAATGGTGACTCTGATCCCAACAGATTCCCGAATTTCCAGAGCTGGGATTGGGAGTGGGGAGGCCCTGCAATCCAATGGGGGTGCTTTGGAAAGGTTTGAATTTTTGGACCAGAGCTTGTTGGCCCTTTTATAGGATTTTGGGATAAATACAGGTATATTTTCATCCCAGTTTTCCTCCCCATGCTGGCTGGGAACCCTGAGGCACCGGGAGCCGAATTCCCAGCAATTCCCAGTTCGGGAAGAACCAACCAACTGGTGCCTCCCAAAATGACCGCCTTAAACTTGCTCCCCGTGTTTCCTTGTCCTGTAAAAACCCTCTTTGGGATTTCTTTTCCCATAGAAACCTCTGGAGCCTTTTCTGAGGAAGAAGTTGGGATGAGGAAGGCTGGGCTCCGTAGGGGACGTGGCTGTTTCTGCTCCTTTCCTCCCCCGGCCTTGGAAAAGGCTCTTGGTGTGCTTGGAGTTGTCCCGGAGTGGAAGGAGAGAGTAGCTGGATTTAGGGATTCATCCCGAGCCTCCCAGCCTTTCCCCCCCCAGGGATAAACCCGGCCCAGCTTTAGCAGGAGAGTTCCCGAGCCCAGCACTCCCTGACCATTCCCGAAATTCCCTTCATTTGCAGGCAATGTTCACCGGAAATCAGTGTTCACCTGGAAAATCTTTGAGACATCCCTTAAAATCCCATTTATTTGCCAGGAATATTCACAAGAAATCCATACTTATTGTGAAACGGCCCAAAGCATTCCCGAAATTCCCTTTTTTTTCTGATATCCACAATGAACCAGTATTTATTGTGAAATGATCCAAAGCCTTCCCTAAATTCCCTTTATTTCCAGAGAATATTCACAATAAACTAATGATTATTGTGAAATGACCCAAAACATTCCCTAATTCCCTTTATTTCCAGAGAACATTCACAATAAACTGATATTCATTTGGAAACACTCCAAAACATTCCCTTAATTCCTTTTATTTTCAGATATTCACAGTAAATTAATGTTTATTGTGAAATGATCCCAACCATTCCCTAAATTCCTTTTAGTTCAGATATTCACAGTAAATTAATGTTTATTGTGAAATGAACCAAAACATTCCCTAAATTCCCATATTTTTGGATATTCACAATCAATCAATATTTATTGTGAAGTGCTCCAAAGCATTCCCTAAAATCCCATTTATTTTCCGAGAATCCTCACAATAAGCCCATGTTCTTTCAGAAACACTCCGAGACATTCCCAAAAATCCTGTTCTTTTCAAAGATTGTTCTCCATTTCCCTTTTCCCTTGGAGTTCTGGCACCTCTGTCTCTATTATTCCCTATTATTCTGCATTATGTGAGAGATTCCCAAGGTTTTTTTACTGCTGCAGGTGTTGTTTATCACCGGAGCAGCCTCGTGGCAGGTGGAGATTATCCATGAAATTAGAGAGAGGAGGGAAAACGATGGGATTTGAGGTTTTGGGAGCTCTCCAGGAGGCAGGTGCAGAAGCAATTTTCCCAATCCCTCAGCTCCTGTTTGTCCATGGGATGAGAGGAGATGGGATGAGAGGAGATGTGATGAGAGGACATGGGACGGGAGGAGATGGGATGAGAGGAGATGAGTTGGGAGGAGATGAGTTGGGAGGACACAGGATGGGGACACGGGATGAGAGAACACGGGCTGAGGACGTGGCGTGAGTGGAAACGGCCTCGGGCCGTGCCAGGGGAGCTCCAGCTCGGACAGCAGCAGGAATTGTTCCACGGGAAGGGCGGAAGGGCTGCGGGGGGTGTGTCCCGGCCCCGGCTCCCCGTGTCCCGCCGGGAAGGGGCCGCTGGAGCCCGGGCTCTGCCGGCCCGCTCCGGGGCCCTCGGGGGGCACCGGGGCAGCCCCGAGCGCGGCTCCCGGCGCCAACAAGGAGCCCTTTGTTCCCGGGACGGCAGCTCCCGGCGAGCCGCGGGAGCGGGGGCACCCTGTCGCCGCGGGCCCGGGGCCATTTGCATGTGAATGGCTCCCAGCGGGGCACACGCGGGCCCCGCCGCGCCGCGAGCCAGCGGCACTTGGGGAAGGGCGGGATCGGCCCCGGGCCGGGGGCGGCGGAGGGCGGCTCTTGGCGGGGACCGGGCGCCGCTCCCTGCGCGCCGCGATCGGGCCTGGCTGCGGCCCGGACCGTCGTGCCGGGCTGCGATGGGCACGGGCACTGCCTCCCGGGCCTGGATGCGCCCGGGTCTGGATGTGCCCGGGCCTGGATGTGCCCGGGCACTTTATCCCGAGCTTGGATTTGCCCGGGCAGTTCCTCCGGCCTTGGATGTGCCCGGGCTTGGATGTGCGCGGCCAGTTTATCCCGGGCTTGGATGCAGCCGGGCACTTCCCTTGGGGTTGGATGTGCCCGGGCACTTTCCCCCGGGATTGGATGCTCCCGGGAGGATGCTCCCGGGAAGTTTTCCCGAATTCTGGAGCGAAGCGAATGCTCAGAATCCTCTCCCAAATCCGTATTTTCCAAATCCATCCTGAAATCCCTGGTTTCTTGGGGTTTATCCCGTTGTTTCCCGGGAATAAAGTGGGTGGAGTGAGGTCCTCGCTGCTACCGTGCCAGAGCCTTAATTGGTTTGGGAATTCTGGAGTGCTTTGCATCCAGTTCCCAAATATTAGTGACATTCCAGCTATTTCCCTGGTTTGATCGTTCCTCCCGTCCAGCCCACTGGGGGGGTTATATTTTATATATATTCTAGATGTATTTGGATATATTTTACATATATTTTTATATATTTACATATATTTTCATATATATTATATTTTATATTTTACATATATATTTTATATCTACTTTATATATTTTTTATATTTACGTGACATATATTATACATATTACATATATTTTATATATGCCGTATATATATTTTATATCTACTTTATGTATATGGTATATGCTTTATATATTAAAAATATACTTTATATATATTATATATAAAGTGTATATATTTTGTATATGGGATATATTTTATATATAATATAGATTTGATATATATAATATGTATTTTATATATAATATGTATTTTAAATATAAAATAAATACTTTATATATTCTACATATATTTTATCTATTTCTATATATATTCTAGACATATGTATATTTATATACTATATATTTATATAGATTTTCATATCTTTTCTATATTTATATTTATATTTATTTATATATATTATATATAATATATATTATATATACCACACATTTTTAATATTTTTATATATTTTCCATATTTATATTCCTTTTTCTATATTTCCTTTAAATCTTAGACCTTTTCTATAGATTTACAGATATTCTATTTTTAGATGTACTTTACATCTCTTTTATCTATTCTTACCTATTTTTGTCTAGTGGGCTTATCTTACATATTAGATACGTTTTAGATGCTTTTTAGATGTATTTTATGTATTTTATGTATACTTTAGAGATTTTTATATATATTATAAGCCCTGATAGATTTAATTCTCAGATTTTTTCCCAAGACAACGGATCTGCTTCACCCACACGGAAGCAGCAGAATTCCATGATTTTAATTTTATTAACATTATTATTAAATCCCTGCTCTTCCTTCCCTACAAAACGCCCTCCAAACATGCCCGCAGAGCTCCCAAAGTTTTCCAAGCACTAGCTGAACAGTCCCTGAAATTCCTTGAAGCCCCGAATTCCTCCTATTTCCCAGGCGTTCGGTGCGGGCGAAATTCCGGTGGTGTCCCCTTTAAAGATCCGCCCGTTCCCACGTTTCGCTCCGCTCCCGAAGGTTTCCTTCCCGGGTTATTTTTAGGGATGAGCAGCTAATGATGAGGGAGGTCGCACGGATGGATCCTGCAAATCCCTGTTCCCTTGAATCCCTTGCAGCAAAGTCTCCTGGGAGGGGACATGGACATCGGTACCCCCGGAGCGCTGTCCCCGTCCAAGCCCGGCTCCCAGTACTACCAGTATCCCAGCAATAATCCGCGCCGGAGGCCTCTGCACAGCTCCTCCATGGGTGAGTGACCCCTGCACCTCTGGCCTCGCGCTGCTGCCCGAGGAATCCCACTCTAGCCGAGCGACGGTTGGGAAGGGACACAATAAGTGCTGCGGAGCGACGCTCCCGGGCGTTATTGCAGCCTCGCCGAGCCTTCAGAATTCCCTGTTTTCCCCGAGCCTGAGGCAAAACCTGCAACTCGTAACACCCACATCCCAAGTATTAACCATTTCCCTGCATTTTCCCCCTGGAATTCTTTATTCCTTATTATTTCTGGGGATTTATTTCTTGTTCTTTATTTCTTGTTCTTTCTTTGCTTGTTCTTTATAATTATTGTTGCTCGCTGCAGTGGGAAAGGCACGAGCCGGCAAAATCCTGGGGCAGAAACCAATGGAATCCCTAAAAATCCTGCTGGGAACAGAGTGGGGGAGAAGTCACTGAGATCCCTAAAAAAATTCCTGCTTTATAAAGCAGCTTTTCCTCCCTTTTTTTTCCAGAAGTTCAGACAAAGAAAGTTCGGAAAGTTCCTCCGGGTTTGCCGTCCTCAGTAAGTATCGCGCACTCCGGAGGCTTTGTTTGGGAACAGGGGGATGGAAGGAGCCTCTTCCCGAGGGATGAGGCTCAGGGAAAGGTAAGGAATGCCCAGAGCCTCGGCCTGGAAAGCTTGGAGCCAGGAATGTGGCGCTCCAGGAATGTGTTCCCCGGGAATGTGGCTCTCCGGGAATGCGGTACCTGCTCCGGGCACGTGCCCTTTGTGGGGCTGATTGATGGATCGGCGGCGGGAAGAATTAATGAGGAATTCCCTGGGAATCGTCCCCGGGATGCAGGAGAACTCCCCTGGCGTTCCAGAGGGATGCAGGATGGCAGCCCCGGCATTCCAGAGCTCCGGGAGCTGCGGGGGGGGGGGGTCCAGGTGCCAAGCGCTGCCTTCCAGGTGTTCCAGAGGCTCATTAATGCCCCTTATCCCGGTTTTCCCCCCGAATTCTCAGGAATATCCCCGAGCCCCTCAGTCTGTTGACGATCACAGGCACGTTTTGTCGTCTTTTCCTGGAATTTTTCCATTTTCCAGCCAGAAATCACTGAGTTTCTCCACTAAATCCTTTGTTCCACGCTGCTAAGAATTCTACAATTAATTCCAATTTCTGGATTATTTTGTGAAATCTTCGTGGGGTTTTTCCCCCCAGAAGCCATTCCAAAGTGCTTTTATTTCAAATCCATGCAGATCTGCGGAAAAGCGAAGTTTTGTGAGAAATGACCCAACATTTCAGTCCCAAAATTATGGCTAAAATTGCATTTGATTGGAAGGTTTGAATTTTTTTATTCCAATTTTTTCATTATCTTTAAAATATATTAATAATAATTTGCATCTTATTTGCAAATCAATATCAAATAAACCCCCCAGGAGGGAAAATCTTCCCTTTCCTGCCTGAGAAATCCCATTCTCTGGGCTCTGAATCTGATTATTAGTGGCAATTAATCCGTGGGAATACGTAATAAATTAACAATAGAATATATACAAATGAATCTCCCATGGATTTGGTGATTTTATCCGGAATCCCTGGAAATTGGCAGTTGGCAAATATGTTTATAAAATATATCTAATTATAAAGCTCTAAATTATAAATATCAAGTTGCTAAATTACTTTCATTAATGATCACTTTATAATCAATAAAATTCCAATTAAAAGAGGGAAATACATAGAAACATCCACATTTCTTCCCATGGATTAATCAAATCCTGATCCAATGGATCAAATACAAACATTGTCAGTGGTTAAAATACAAGATTATAGAAATATTCAAATACAGCCCCCAATCAAGGAATAACATCCATTACTTGGAATTAAAAACCAAGTCCCAAAAGTGCCTTTGGAATTTCTTTCCCTCGGGGCTTTTTGGGGCTCGATTTTCTTGGACACTTGAAATGCTTGGAATTATGTCATGAGGAAATCTGCCATCCCAGCTATTCCTGAATATTGGAATCCCTCAAAACTCCATTTTCTGGGAACAAATGGATCAAAAGGTAGGTCCTGGAAGGGGAATAAAAGCACGGAATGATGGAAATAGGGACTTTTTGAAGGGGAAATGGGGAGATTTGGGGCATTTTGGGTTCTGATATCCTGGAATCACCTCTTTAATTTGGAATTTAATTAGGATGGATACACGGATCGACATCCTTAGTGGATGGGGTGGGAGTGTTCTGGGATTTCTCTTAAAATGTGGCTTTTCCCATGGGATTTGTGCCGGGAACAGGGAGCAGCATCGGTGAATAGCCCTCACTTATCGGGGTTACATCAGCAGCAGGTGGAAATTCCAGGGATACACAGGAATAAATGTGCTGGAGCAGCTCCTCCTTTATTCGGGAAGCAGCAGCGAGTTTGGAAAACAAAATCCATGAAACAACGGGAACAATCAGTTGGCAAATAAGGAATTCCAGGTGAACGGGGGGAGACTCTTAGGAGGGGTTTCAGGGGGTGATCCCAGGCCGGGATGAGCTGGAATCCAGGTGTGGATTCCCAACACTTGGTCAGGATGTGGCTGCGTCCCTCAAAACCCGCCCGCTTTTCCAATGCTGTGGGATGTTCCCGGTCGCCGCCGGAATCTGAAGTGCTCTGGGGTGGGGGTTTGGGATTGGCTTCATCCAGCATATTCCCAGGGTTGGATCTTCCCAGGTGGAGCTTCTCCCACCTCGTAGAGGTTTTCCATGGTCCTTCTCCATGGACACTTTTCCTTTACAATTCCAAGGCCTCCTGCTCCCGGGGCTCCGTGGGCAGAGGCATGGATGTGGTGGATCCCAGTTTCTGGCAGATCCCACGTCCTGCTCGGCCCATGGAGAAGGGATCCATGGAGAAGGAGCTACTGCAGCTTCCCCCCCACTGGGAGCAAACCCTGAGTAGGTGATGGCGCCGTTCTGGTACCCCAGCTCTCCATCTGGCCGGATCCTTGGAATTCCAGGACTAGAACTGAGGGGGATGTTTGGAGAGCCACTTTCCTGGGATTCCCTGGAGGTGATTCGTGGTGGGAATGGGTGATCCTGGAGGTCTTTTCCAATCTGAACTGTTCTGTGGTTCTGTCCTTGTTCCCTCCCTGAGCAGCTGGAGTGTCCCGGAGTGTCCCCAATCCCGGGATGCTCGGGTAGGAAAATTCCTCAGGTGTGGAGGCTCCTCACATGGAACCATCTCCTTGGAAGTGGCTCCTGGGTGAGGGACCTTTCCCTAAAATCCAGCCTGGGTGAGGGATCCCGCTCCAGGGGTCTTTGAGGATCAGTGGGATGGGTGAGGCCTCCTCGGCACAGAGAGGCCTTCCTGGACACAGATCCAAGGAAAGGAGGGAAAATGGGAGTGAAAACTTGGAAGCACCTCCGTGGTGTTGTTTTAAAATGGATTAAGAGACACAAAAATTCCCATAAAAATTATTTGGTAGATTTTAAGGAATTGCATGGGATATCCCCAACATGGAAAAGCGACTGGAATGGGATGTGGATGCTCCAATATTTGTATTTTCCTGGGAAATCGACCCATTTTGGGATATTGAAGTATTTTGGACTCCCAAAAAATCTCTCTCAAATCCAGGAGTGAATCTTCCCGGTTGGGATTAGTGGGATCTGGTTTAGCTGGGACAGAGACTCCCTCTTCAGTAAACTGTGGGAAGTGCACAAGGATTCAGGAAGGATTTGTCAAAAAAATTCCAGGTTCTTTCAGAATTCCTGCAAAACCAGACCCAGGGGCTCCAGGGCAATATTTTTAAGGAAGTTCCTTGAAATTTGGAACCAGGAATTCTGTTTGTTCTTTGGGATGAGGGTCCAGAAAATACCTTGGATATAAATTAATATTAATTAAATATAATGAATAAATATTCAAATCTGTAGGAATTCCATATCCAGCTTCCAACACTTTGTTTCTCTAATTACATCATTTATAATTTGATTTTCTTGTGGGAATTCAGCTGAGTTTCCCAAGTGGAAACCCCAGGACTTAATTGAATATAGAAACACTCCAATCCTCTCTTGGATCTGGCTCTTCCCACATGGATTCTGGGGGCAGGGATGGATTCAGTTCATCCCTTTATTTGATTCCTCGAGGTTTTTCTTCCTATCCAGAAGGGATTGGACATGGGATGGGAGTGGAGGGCGGGATGCTCAGGAAGGAGTTATCCCTGGAAGGGAGAAGAATTCCTTCCCAATATCCCATCTAAACCAGTGGGAAGCATTCCCTGTGTCCTGTCCCTCCATCCCTTGTCCCGAGTCCCTCTCCAGCTTCTCCTGGAGCCCCTTTAGGCCCTGGAAGGGCCTCCAAGGCCTCCCTGGGACCAGGACCAGGATTAGGAGCAGGAGCAGAACCAGGGCTGGGACTAGGACTGGGAGAAGGAGTGGGATCGAGACCAGGAGTAAAACCAGGATGAGGATTAGGACCAGGAGCAGGGGCTGGGAGTGAGAACCAGGCCAGGAACAGGACCGGGAGCAGGAGCAGGACTGGGAGCAGGATCCAGGAGCAGGACTTGGAGCAGGAGCAGGATTAGGAGGAGGACGTGGAGTGGGAACAAGAGCAGAACTGGGATTAGGACCAGGAGCAGAAGCAGGAGCCGGAGCAGGCCTGGGATCTGCAGCAGGTGGGACATTCCCTGTTCCCCTCTCTCCTCTCAGTTCCCAGACCCCTCCGAGGCCCAGCTCCTGTGCCAGCCCCGTCCCCTTCCCCCGCTCCCGCGGTGCTGCAGCCCCTCGCTCGGCGCTCCTGGTTCATTTGGGATTCAGGGAGGGTGTTTTTTGTGGAAAGGCGTTTCCCTCGCTGACCCCGGAGCATCTGTTCCGATTATTTTTTTCCCGAGCCTCCTTTGGCATTGGGGAAGTGTTAATGTCTCTCGGATCTGTTGAACGCTATTTAGGGATATTTATGATCACCTCTTGCTTTCCGGGGGGAAAGTGTGCCGGGATTTTTCCTTCCCAGGCAGCCGGGGAAGGCTTGGGATGAGGGAACAGCTTGCTCGGAACATGTGCTTCCCGTGACAGTAAAAAGAACAAATCCCATCCAGTTGGGGGAATCGATGCGCAAAGCGGGAGCTTTAGGCCTGGCCTGGCCTGGAATCGCTTCCCAAATTCCATGTAAAACTCGGTGACGGGGATCTGTCGGTGTTTTCCCAGCGGTTTCGCTGCTTCCAGCCTCCGCTTTTCCCTCTTAAATTGGGGAAATTAGAGCATTGGATACTCCTTCCTGATCCTAAAAGCAAGGAGGAATCAGGAAGGAAGGGCTTGGAAAAGTGAATGGATTCAAAGGGAGGAATTGTGAAATCCTGAAATGGTTTGGTTTGGAATTATAGAGTCATGGAATGGTTTGGATTGGAATCACAGTGGGTTGGAATCATAGAATCCTGGAATGGTTTGGTTTGGAATCACAGTCCTGGAATGGGTTGGGTTGGAATTGTAGAATCCTGGAGTAGTTTGGGTTGGAATAACAGTCTTGGAATGGTTTGGCTTGGAATCACAGTCCTGGAATGGTTTGGGTGGGAAGGGATTTTAAGGATCATCTCATTCCACTCCCTGCCATGGACAGGGACACCTTCCACTATCCCAGATTGCTCCAATATGGCCTTGGAAAATTCCAGGGATGGAGCAGCCACAGCTTCTCTGGGCTTGGGAATATTTCCTGCCTTTGCACTGCTTCCAAGACCTCGGAAAATTCAGGAGGATGGAACTGGGATGGTGCTTTCATGGGATCATGGAATGGCTTGGGTGGGAAGGGACCTTCCAGGGCCATCTGGTTCTATGATCCCATGGGATGTGCAGTCCCACCAGTGGGATAAAGCTGCTCCTGAGGGTCCCTGTGTCAGCCCTGAGGGTCCCTTTGGATTCCATTCCCATGGGATGGCCTTGTGCTTGGGAATGACCCTCCTGGGACCCCCAGCTGTGTCCCAGCATCCCAAGAGCTTGGATCAGGATCCCTGGGAGCTGCCAGGACTGTCCCAGCACCCCAGATCAGCCTCAGAGCCATGGACAGAGCTGGGAATAACTGAATTATGCATGGAAGCAGGACTGACCGGGAATTCTAAACACCACTGACAGGGAATTCTGTCCCCTCAAACCTCAGCCTTAATGGATATCTCCAATATATCCCGAATTTTTGCTCCTTATTACCCTACGGGGAGGGGGGGTGTAAGCTGCTGCAGCTCATCCTTCAGGATACCCCCTAAATCCCTGCTTCCCTTTGCATCCTTGTTTTCCTTGGAAAAAGCAGCTGGGAAAGAAAGAAAGGCACTTTCCAGCGCCTTCCCCCAAGTAGTTCCCTCACCCTCTGATTTCCCGACCTTTCCAGAAGATTCCTGGAACATTCAACCTCCTCAGGTGACAACAGGGAAGGGGGGGGGTTCCCTGTGCAGCTAAGTGATTCCAGGAGGATGGAGAACAGAGGGAATCGCCCCAAAACCATTAAAAACCGAGCAAAATCCCGAGATTTTTTTTGCCGGCTCTGGAATGCGATTGCTGGGATAATTAGCGCCCATCTCCCAAGACTTCCCGACATTCCCGGTTCACCTCCCCGCCGCCCTGTTAATCCCCCTTTTCTCCCCGCCCGCGATCCGAGCGGAGACGTGGGATTGCCGCGCAACAGGTCCCCCCGAAGATTCCCGGGAATCCGCAGGTTCCCCCCCCGCCCCAAACTTCCCCCCTTTTTTTTCTTTTTTTTCCTGGCGTTCTGTGTTTGTGGGAAAAAACCCCCAACCCCCAAATTTGGAGCCTCACCATAAGGGCTGCTTTGCATTTTTAATTTAGTAACTAACATATGCATACATTTGCATATTAATGAGTTGCAGATGAAATCATGCATACATAATTGCCTCCTCACCGTGGGGAACGCTCCTCGCGGCCCCCGCCCGCCTCCCAAACATTCCCGATCCCGACCCCTTGGAAAGGGCTGACACCCAGCCGGCCTCCGCTCCTGGCCCGAATCCCGAACCACCCCCCCCCGGCACGGCAAAGTGGCGGCGGGCGCCCCGTTTTCCCTGGATTTTGCCCCCGCGCCGAGCGGCTGAGGATCCGTAATCATTAATGCATCTCCTAATTATGCAGCATATGTCGGTTAACCCCTGCCCGGCCGCTCCCTTCCCACCAAACTCCGGCACTGCGGGCGCATCCCGGGATTCTGCCCCCTCCACCGCCCCCCCTGCCAGGGCAGAGCCCGCCATTCCGGGCAGATCTGGGGCTTCCTTGGCACGGGTGTCACAGGAGCGGCTGAGTTCCTGCTGGAGTCCTCGCCTCCGGCCAAGGACACAGCCCCGATGTTCCCAAATATTCCCAAACATTGCCCGAATTATTCCGAAAAGCAGGGAGGGAAGGCGGCTCGATCCGCTCGTCCCTGCCCGCAGCCACCCTCAGGCTCCGACGCCCCCGGGAATTGTCTGTGCTTCCAGCCTGGAAGCAGCACCTGGACACGACTTCCAGCTTCCAGACGCACAATCAAAACCTGGATTTGGGCTCCTGACAAAAAAGCGGGATTTGGGTTGTTGGGAGTCAAGCTCCCAGAATTCCCTACGTTTTGGAAGCAGGTTTGGCTTTGCCTCTGGGTTTGTCCCTTGCTTGGAGGGCCTGAAATCCCTATTTTTTTAATGGGATGTGGGGTTTTATGGAATTAGTGACTTTTTGGAGCTTGAGGAAAAAATAAACCCTGGAAGAACAGGGAATACTGAGGACTCTGTAAATCCCAGGCACTGCTACACTGGATTCATCAGTGATTTAGCAGTTGATTCCCTTTTTCACCTGATCCATGAAGTGTTTTTCAAGGAAAAACAGTTTTAGAGGAATTCCAAGCTCATCCAGGCTGATCCAGGGAGACCTTGGAGCAAATTCCAGGGCCTACAGGGGCTCCAGGAGAGCTGGAGAGAGACTGGGGACAAGGGATGGAGGGACAGGCCACAGGGAATGGCTTCCCACTGGTTTCAATAGAATATTGGGAAGGAATTCCTGGCTGGGAGGGTAAAAGTTGTGGATTCTCCATCCCTGGAAGTGCCTGAGGCCAGGTTGGAACAACTGGGGATAGTGGAAGGTGTCCCTGCCCGTGGGAATGAGATGATCCTTAAAATCCCTGCCATCCCAACCCTTGTGGAATTCCATGTCCCACCCCTGCCCTGGGCAGCCTCCTCCAGGACTTCACCACGTCATTCCAGAGGGATTTTTCTTTATTCCAGTGGGATTTGGTTTTCCTAAAGCCTGAAATCCCAAATCCAGGCCGTGGTAAAACATCCATGACAAAGCAGGAACCTCCCATCCCAAAATCCCATGTCCCAGATGAGCCCTAAATCCACTTTCCTGGCCTTTTCCATAGTGAATCCCACATGGAATCCCTGTTCAGCCCCCAGTCCAGGTAGAATTCCTGGGGGATGCCCCCTTGGGCTGGAGCAGTGTGGAGAAGCTCCAACACCCTGAGTTATCCACCCTCCTATCCACAAAAAAATAGGGAATTTCGCCTTGGCTTTTTTCCCCTGGGGGTTTCTCCTGCAGCATTCCCATTCCCAGCTCTTAGCCGGGTTGGAAACAGTGAAGGAGCTCCCGGGATGATGCCCTTCCCAAAGTCTCTGCCTGGAAAATCTTGTTGGAAAAGCAGGAACCCATTCCCTCTTCCAGGAGATTCGTGATCCTTGTTGTCCTTGTCCTCCTCCTCCTCCTTTTCCTTCTTCTTCCCAATATCCTTCCCCGAGATGCTCAGGATTTGTGGGATGGGACCCCAGGATATTGATCATATGAATCCCTATTTATTTTAGGGATATTTATCTCTGGATATATTTATTTAATTACTTACTTTAAGGCTCCTTCCTTGATATTATATTGGGATTTGTGGATATTGGGATTTGATTCGTGTTTTTTTTTATTTTAATTGATATATATATATTTTAGGGATATTTATGACAATACTTTTGGGAATATTTATTTGATATCTCTGTTTTTAGGGATATTTTAGGGATTTTGGAGGATATTGACTTCTGAGGATTATTTATTCCATATTATCCTTCATTTTACAGGCATTCATTTCGTATCCAGGTTTTTAGGGATGCCTCAGGCATGGATTTGGGATACTGCCTTTTAGGGTTATATCTGTTGTTTTTGGGGGGATATTTTAGGATATTGGCTTTTCAGGGTTATTCATTCTATATTATCCCTCATTTTAGAGACAGTGAATTTATATCCGTGTTTTTAGGGACTCTTAGGGCTGTTTTTAGGGATTCTTAGGGATATTTTTCACATATTGACATTTATTCCATATTCCATTTGATTTTATGGACATTTCTTTTCTGGGGATATTTTTAGGGGTGTTTTTAGGGATACTTCGGGCTGTTTTATGGATTCTTGGGAATGTTTGGAGGGATACTTGGGGCTGGGTTTGATATATTGACTTTTGGGACTATTCCTTTGCTCTTCTCTCTCATTTCCCAGATATTTATTCCATATCCATGTTTTTAGGGAAACTTTAGGGCTGCTTTGGGGGCTCCTTTAGGGGTGGATTTAGGGCGAGTTTTGGGGCTGCTTTGGGGATATTTTAGGGCTGTTTATCCCATAGTTGATTTTATAGACGCTTCATTTGGAGCTGCACTTTTAGGGGATTTTAGGGCTGGGTTTAGGGACACTTCAGGGCTGGTCTTAGGGATACTTTCAGAATTTTTAGGGATACCCAGGGCTGTTTTTAGGGGTACTCAGGGCTGGTTTTAGGGATACTTTAGGCCTGGTTTTAGGGATACTTTAACGGTTTTTAGGGATACCCGGGACTGGTTTTAGTGCTACCCAGGGCTGTTTTTAGGGGTACTCAGGGCTGTTTTTCAGGCCACCTTAGGGCTGGTTTGGGGGCCCTTGGGGGCCGTCGTTGGAGCTCCCGCAGCGCCGCCGTCCTGCCCCGGCCGTCTCCCTGCCGTTATCCCGCGTTCCGCGGCAGTTCCCGGTTTTCCCTCGGCCCGGCTCGCTGGCTCTGGGGCCGCGGCAGCTGCGCACAAAGCTGGGAGCGAGCCAGCAGCGCCCGCGGCCACATGGCCACCGGCCCCACAGCCACCGGCCCCACATGGCCACCGGCCCCACAGCCACCGGCCCCACAGCCACCGGCCCCACAGCCACCGGCCCCACATGGCCACCGGCCCCACAGCCACCGGCCCCACATGGCCACCGGCCCCACAGCCACCGGCCCCACAGCCACCGGCCCCACATGGCCACCGGCCCCACAGCCACCGGCCCCACATGGCCACCGGCCCCACAGCCACCGGCCCCACATGGCCACCGCGGGGACACCGGGAAAAACACCGGGAACTACACCGGGAACCGGGGCAACCACGGCGGGCAACAACAGCGCGATAGGGCAGGGAAAGCGGGGAGAAAGAGGGGGAAAGGGGGGGGAAAGGGGGGGGAAGAGGAGGAAAATAGGGGAGGAAGGGGGGAAGAGGGGGAGAAAGCAAAAGAAGAGGGAAAGAAGATTAAAAATAGAGGAAAAATAGAGGGAAAAAGAGGGGGAAATAGGGGGAAATGGGAATGGGGGGAATAGGGGCGCAAATGGGGGGAATAAGGGAGAACAGGAGGGAAATAGGGGGAGGAAGGGGGGAAGAGGGGGAGAAAGGGAAAAAAAGAGGGAAAGAAGGGGGAAAGAAAAAATAGGAAAAAGAGGGGGAAAGAGGGGATATAGGGGGAATGGGGAGGAATGGGGGGAATAAGGGAGAAGAGGAGGGAAATAGGGGGAGGAATAGGAGGAGGAAGGGGGAAGAGGGGAAGATAGAGGAAAAAAGATTTGAAAAAGAGGAAAAGAGGAAAAAAATAGAGAAAAAGAGGAAAAAATGAAGGGGGAAGAGAGGGGAAATGGGGGGAAATAAGGGGGGGAAAGGAGGGAAAATAGGAGAAAAATAGGGGGGAAGGGGAAGAAAGAGGAAAAAAGATTAAAAGAAGGGGAAAAGAGAAAAATAGAGAAAAGAAGGGGAAAGAGGAAAAATATAAAAAGAAAGGGGGAAAAGGGGAAAAGAAAAAAGGAAGAGGAGGGAAAAGGGGGGGAAGAGGAAAAATAGGAAAAGGGAAAAAAAGAGATGAAAAAGAGGAAAAAAGGAGCAAAAGTTGTGGAGAAAGATTAAAAAGGAGAAAAAAGGGGAAGGGAGAAAATGAGGGAAAAGAGAAAAAAGGAAAAAGAGGGGGAAGAGGGAAAAGAAGGGGAAAAGGAGGGAAAAGGAGTAAAAAAAAGGAGAGAAAAGAGGAAAAAGGGGGATAAGAGAGAAAAAGAGGAAAGAAAAAGAGGAAAAGAGAAAAAGTGGGGGAAAGGAAGAAAAAAGGGGAAGAGGAAAAAGGGGAAATAGGGGAAAAAAGAGAAAAATAGAAAAAAGAGATAAAATAGGGAAAAACAGGAAAAAAGATGGAAAGGGAAAAAAGAGGGGGAAGGGGACAAAATAGGAAAAAAATAGGAAAAAGAGAAAAAATGAGGGAAAAGGGTAAAATAGGGAAAAGGAGGAAAAAACAGGGGAAAAGAAAAAAGAGGAGAAAAGGGGATAAAATAGGAAAAAAATAGGAAAAATAGGGAAAATAATGGAAAAGTGAAAAAAAGAAGGGAAAAAGGTATAAAATAGGCAAAAAATAGGGGAAAAAGTATAAAATGGGAAAAAAGAGGAAAAGTGAAAAAAGAGGGAAAAAAGGGACAAAATAGGGAAAAAACAGGGAAAAGGAGAAAAAAGAGGGGGGAAAGGGATAAAATAGGAAAAAAGAGGGGAAGAAAGGAATAAAATAGGGGAAAAAAAGGAAAAACGGGGAAAAAAAAGAGAAAAAAGAGGGGGAAAAGGGATATAATAGGGAAAAAAGAGGGAAGAGGGGATAAAATAGGAAAATTAGGGGAAAAGGAGTAAATCGGGGGGAAACCAGGAAACAGCAAGGAAAAAAGGAAAAAATAGATAAAATAGGGGAAAAGGGATAAAGCACGGGGACAGATCGGGCAAGAGGGGGCAGCGGGAAGGTGGGAGCGGCGGGAGCGGCGCGGGCAGGGCCGGGAAGGGGCGGGGAGGCTCCGCGGCCGCATTCCCGGGCCGGCCCATTCCCGGCGCCAGCGCCATTCCCGGGCCGCGGGGGCGGAGGGAGGGGCGGGGGCGGAGGGAGGGGCGGGGGCGGCCCCGGCGGGGCCGGGCCGGGCTGAGCCGAGCCGGGCTGAGCCGAGCCCCGCGGAGCCGAGCCCGGCGGAGCGGGCGCGATGTACTGCGCGTACCCCGTGGGCGGCGCGGGCGGCGGCTCCCTGCTCTACTGCTGCAGCGGCAAGGCGGTAAGATCCCCTTCTCCCCTTCTCCCGCTCTCCCCTTCCCAGCGCCATTCCCGGCGCTGCCCGCGGCGCTCCGCCGGCCGCGACCCCCTCGCAAAAGTTTGCCCGCGGCCGCCGAATCCCGGGAAAACGGGCGGAAGGGGCACCGCGCCTTCCCTGCGCGGCGCTCGCCCGAGGGGAGGGGAAGCCCCGAAAAGAAGGGAAAGCGAGGCATTCCAGCCGCTAAAAGAAGGGAAAACAAGGCATTCCAGCCGCTAAAAGAAGGGAAAACAAGGCGTTGCGTTGCAGCTCCTGGAACGAGGCGTTCCAGCCGCGCTCCTGCTTTTTGCAGCTCCCCCCCCTCCCGCCCCGCGCGCTTCCCAACGCGGGGAAAAAAAAAAAAAAAAAAAAAAAAGCAGGAAAAGCGGCTGCCTGGAGTTGGCGCAGCCCGGAAGGTCCGCACTCGCCATCTGGAGGGGCTTTGGGGGTTTCCCCGCTGGAAGGTGGTCGGGGATATTTGGGAAGGCTCGGGGAAGGTGGCTGGGAGGGTCCGAGCGCGGTGGGGAACGGCAGGGAAGAGCGGAGGGAACAGCTCCCAACTTTGTGGGGTCGCTCAGCCCGGTCCGGAGCGGAGTCGGACTGGGAGGGAACTGGGACGGAGGGAAGCGGGATCCATGCCCGCATCCGTCGGGAAGTGGCGGCATGTGGGATGGGGCCGCGGGGAAAGGCTCCCGGGCAGGAACAGCTGTGGGAAGAGCCGGGCTGCATTATTTCCCTCATTTCTTTAATTTCCGTGGATTTCTTGGCCGCCTCGGGGGCCTTTTGTTTGGGATATTTTGGGAAGAACGCGTGGCAGGAATGCAGGATGCGGCGAAACTCCGGGAATTTGCGCAGGAAAAGCGGGCAAAACTTTAAATTGAGGAATCCCACATTCCTCAATTTCCCCCGAGGCTTTTATTTCCCCTGTTTTATTTTAATTTTCAAGGAGTTATTCCAATTCCAGAGCTTGACATTCCCATGCATGGAATTACACGGGAGCTTTCCGAAAGTTCCCGAGGCTGTTGTTTATCAGGAGTAGGGAATAAAATCCGGGAGCAGCGGTCACGGGGGACAATTCCCGGCACTTGGAGCAACTTTGTGCGTGCTTGGATTTTCCTCTGGGGGCCGGGGGGGGGGAAAGAAGGAAATAGAGGTGGAAGTCCGTGTGTTTTGGGATTTTTTCCCCTGGATTTATTTGTGTCTTTTTCTTCGGGTTTTTTTATGGAAGTAACTAAAGGTGGAAAGCAAAATTCCCAGGTTGCCCGGGGAGTATTCCCTACTCCGGGATTGCCGACCCCCGTGACATCCCAGGCCTTGGCCCCCCACTCTTTGTGTTTTCCAGAAGGTGGGAATCACATCCCAGCCGGCTCCAGCCGGGATGCTGTGGAAGAGACGCCTCGGCATTCCTGGCCATTCCCGGCTCCGGGAAAGCACAAAGAGGGAAGCGCCGCGGGGGGAGCGATCGTGGCCACCTCCTCCCCTCCTCGGGAAGGGGTTGGAGCATCCCGGTGTGTGGGTTTTTGGGAATTGTGGCCTGGCATTGTTCTGGCACAGCCTGGGCATTGTGCGGCTCTTGACGCCGTGCCAGCGGCGCGCCGGGATGCCGGGAATGAGTATCCCAAATCCCGGCGCTGCGCTGCCTCCACACGGACAATCCCGAATCCCTGCTTTTTATCCCGGTTTCCCCCCCCACTGCCCAAAAGTCAACTTGTTTAAATCCAGCTGGAATTTAAACCCGGCAGGTTTTCCTGGGAATAAACAAAAGACAGGGAAGGGGGGGGAAAAACCCGCCAAATCGTTCCCTAAAAAACCCCTTGCCAGTGGAAGTTGAGGAGGGAATTTGGGGACAGGAAGCATGAAAATGGCTGGAAAAAGAAATTCCAGGCAGGATTCTCAGGACAGATTTTCTGAGACTTGCTTTTTTTCCCATTTTTTTTTTCCGGGCTCGAAGGGAATTTTAGGAGGGAGACACTTTGTGCCTTTAACTCTTCGCAGCTGCTCCTCGGCAGGAAATTTCCCCTGCCCATTCCATGGATTTTTGGGATCGAAAAGCTTCAGCTTAGGAGATAATGAAGTGTAGGATAAATGAGTTAATTGCTGGAATTAATTAATAGTGGAACAGAGGAATAATGGGCTTTTCATTCCTGTTTTTTTCCCTGAAATCCTATAGAAAAGCAGGATGTTGTTCGTGAGGGACCCTCTGGAAGCTGAAGTGAGAGGAATTTTGTGTTGTCTGGGATGAAAGTGGGATTTGGGCTGTTTGGGCTGCAGGATTGCTGTTGGACTCTGGTTTTGGGGGATTGCTCCCTTTCTGTTGCAGCTGCCAGGGAGTCTGATTGTTATTTGCTCATGGAAAACACCTGGGAAGTCATTTCCAGGTGCTAAAGAAAGAGGGGGGAAAAAAGCAGGAAAATCTTCTTGGAGTGGGATATGAGGAGTTTTTCCTGTTGACATTCCGGCTGCTCTTCCTATTCCCAAGCTTTTCAGTGCCCTGAAATTCCTGGAGGAGACGGATGCTCCCTGCCCTCATTCCCAAGGAGGGTCATAATTCCGTGTTCCCTCTCCGGAGTGACAAGTGAGGAGTCGTGAATGGCACGGAGCTGGGAATGGGAATGGGGGGGGAACTTCCCTTGGAGGAGAGAATTTCAAGGAATAAAAAATGGGAATGAGAGCCCTGCACCCCCCCAGGCTTCCCGGTGGGAATGTGGGATCATAAACCCCCCACTGTTGGTGGAAGTTCCAAGAGGATTCATGAAGGTTTCCCAAGGTCGGGAGTGGGAAGCGAAGAAGGTGGAATTGTGCCGGGAGTGGGGAGGCATCCCAAGGCATGGGCAGTGGGATCAGTGCTGGGGGAACGTGGAGCTGTAAATGTACGGAGAGATCCATCGGCACCTGTGTCCGCATGGAGAGAGAGAAAAACGGATCAGAGATTTACAGGGGCAGGAAAACTGGGAGAAAAGAGATGGCAAAGGAGAGAAACGGGAAAACAGAGCAAGGGATGGACGGAAAGAGAGAGAGAAATGTAGGGAATATAGACATGTGTTTATAGGTATATGGGAGATATATTTATAGATCTATTGAGGTGTATTTATAGAGAGAGAAATGCTTACACTCCTCAGGTTCTGTGTGTATAATACAAGTATATATAAAATAGATATAAAAATAGATATATAAATATAGAGGTAAAAATGCTGGAGCTCTTCAGGATCTGTATGGAAAATAAAAGTATATAAATATGTATATATTATATATATGCACGCATAAAAGAGCTTGAGCTCAGGTTCTTTATGTGTCATTGAAATATATATATTAAAAATATATATTTTAAAATATAGAGGTAAAAATGCTGGAGCTCTTCAGGATATGTATGGAAAATAAAAGTATAAAAATGTATATATAAAAATATATAAATATATATATAAAAGTGCTTGAACTCCTCAGGTTCTATATGTATAAAATAAATAGGTGTATTATATATTATATATATACGTATATATAAATGCTGGAGCTCTTCAAGATCTCTATGTAAAATAAAGGATATAGAAATATATATATATAATATATTAAATATACATATACAAATATATATATATATAAAGTGCTTGAGTTCCTCAGGTTTTTTATATATACACATATATATAAATATGTATTTATGTATATAAATGCTGAAGCTCTTCAGGATCTATGTGTAAGATAATAAATTTATATAAATATATATATTAAAGTGCTTGAGCTCAGGAACTATGTGTATAATATAAATATATATATATATTTTATATATCTGTATATAAATATATCAAGCTCTTTTGGATCCAGATGTAAAATTTAAAAAGTTATAAATATATACACATAAGTATATATATGTATATATATATATATATATGTATATATATATAAAAGTGCTCACAGGGTCTCTGTGTGTAATATAAAAAACTATATAAATGGGCATAAAAATATATATAAATAGGTATGAAAATATCTAATGTAGATATCAAATGAGCTCAACAGGGCTTCTATTTATAATATAAAAATAGATCAATAAATATGTATAAAACAGGGATATTCAAGTGCTGGAGCTCTGCAGGATCCATAGGGATAATAGTAAATAGATATCAAAGACATTAAAATATAGGGGCTAGTTGGATCATATAAAAATACGCATCTCAAATCTGAAAATATATCTAAGTACAGGAGTTAAAATGCTGCAGCTCTTCAGCTTTGCTGTGATGGATGTAAAGATATAAAGTTATAAATATATAGATTAAAGTGCTTTATCTCCTCAGGATCTTTGTGTATCTTAGAAATAGATATATAGATACATAATTATATAAAAATATAGATATAAATGCTGGAGCTCTTCAACAGCTATGTTAAATATATATATAAAATAAATAAATATATATTTTATATATGTATATAATATATTTTTATATATATATAAAATATACAGAGATACCAAGAAGAGTTCAGGTATTTTTATATCCATATATTTGTATAATATAATTTAATATATAATATAATATATCATACATATTATATATATTATATATATTATATACATATAATATATAAAGATAAGGAAGATATAGAAAGATATATAAGAGATATAAAGATCTGGAGATATCTTTATATAAAGATGCATAAGATTTAGGTAAAATTTATTTAAAACTCACATTTTTATGAGTGTTGTCTCTATAAATATACAGATAAATATATACGTAAATACCTATAATCTATAGATTAATACCTATAAATCTCTCTATAATTTATAGAGAAATATCTGTAAATCTATGGATAAAGAGCTTTAAATCTGTAAATTTATAGGTAAAATTCTGTAAATCTCTCCAGTCTATAGATAAATCTCTCAAAATCTCTGTATAAATCTGCAGATAAAGATCTCTAAGTATCCTTGAAAATCTATAGATAAAGATCTATAAATGCCTAGATAAAGATCTATAACTATCTCTATAAAATCTACAGATAAAGATCTATAAGTCTCTCTATAAATTTATAGATAAACATCCATAAATATAAATCCATAGATAAATATATATATTTATAAAAATCTAGAGATAAAGATCTATAAATCTACAGCTGCATATCTGTCAGTCTATAGGGAAATATCTATAAATCTCCATAAATCTATAGAGAAATGTCTATAAATATCTATAAATGTGTAGATTAATATCTCCAAATCTCTATAATTCCTGGATAAATGTCTGGAAGTCTCTCTGGAATCTATAGATAAATCTCTCTATAAATCTATAGATAACATCTCTAAATACCTCTATAATCTATAGAGTAATTTCCATAGATATCTGTAAATCTATAGATAAATAGCTATATATCTCTCTGTAATCTCCAGATAATTATCTATAACTCTATAGATAAAGCTCTATAATCTATAGATAAATCTCTATAAATCTCTGGATAAAATGTCCAAAAATCTCTGTAAATTTATAGATAAATATCTAAAAATCTCTATAAATCTCAAGATAAATCTCTGTAAATGTGTCTGTAAATCTCTAGATAAATATGTACAACTGTGTCTGTAGTGGATAGATAAATGTCTAGAAATCTATGGATAAATATGTAAATATCTATACATTTATAGATATCTATAAATCTTTGTAATTTATAGATAAATATGTAAATATCTATACATTTATGGTTATCTATAAATCTCTGTAATCTATAGATAAATTTGTAAATATCTATAAATCTCTAGATAAATATCTATAAATCTCTAGATAAATGTCTATAAAACTCTACAAATTTATAGATAAACATCTACAAATCTCTATAAATCTATAGAGAAATCTCTACAAATCTCTACAGAAATATTCCTAAATGAGTCTATAAATCTGTAGATATATATCTATAAATGTGGCTGTAAATCTCTAGAGAAATCTCTGTAAATCTCTCTGTAATCTCTAGATAAATGTCTATCAATCTATAGATAAATAACTATAAATCTCTAGAGAAATCTCTATAAATGTGTCCATAAATCCATAGATAAATATCTCTAAATCTCCTTGTAATCTATAGATTAATATCTACAAAGATCTATAAATCTCTCGATAAATCTCAATAAATCTATAGAGAAATAGCTATAAATCTCTAGAGAAAGATCTATAAATGTGTCTATAAATCTCTAGATAAAGAACTATAAATCTCTGGATAAATATCTATAAATGTGCTTATAAATCTGTAGATCAATATCTACCAATATCTATAAATTTATAGAGAAATATCTATAAACCTGTAGATAAATAATTGTAAATGTGTCTGTAAATCTCTAGAGAAATATCTATAAATGTACCTCTACATCTATAGAGAAATCTCTACACATCTCTATAAATCTATGGATAAATATCTATAAATCTCTAGATAAATGTCCATAAATCTACAGATAAATAACTATAAATCTTTGGAGAAATCTCTATAAATGTGTCCATAAATCCATAGATAAATCTCTATAAATCTCTCCATAATCTATCGATTGATATCTACGAAGGTCTACAAATCTCTAGACAAATAACTCTAAATCTGGGGAGAAATAGCCACGAATGTGTAGCTGTAACTCTCTGGATGGACTCTAGCAGCGTGTCTGTGCATGTCCTGATCGATCTCTCCATGAATCCGTGGGGAAATGCCTGGCAGTCTGTAGGTGAGGAGCTCTGTGAATCCGTGGATCCGTCTCTCCCGCTCTCCCGCTCCCTGAGCGATGACTCTCCCTGAGCCTGCCCTGGGATGGCCCCGCATCTCCCGAGCGATGCCGATAAATCCCAATCCATCCATCCGTCCGTCTCCCTCAGTCCCTGTCAGTCCGGAGAGAACTTGCTTCCTTCCCTCAGCTTTTATAAATTCCATGGAAATATCTCTCCATAACATTTCTCTCTGTGTCCGTAACCCCCCCCCCCGGCTGGGATTGGGAGCCAGAACATCTTCCAAAGTTTTCCCAAAATTCCTCGATTTCGCTGGAAAATCCCTCCGCTCCCGTTGGGAATGACAAACCAAAATGCAATAATTCCCATTCCAGCGATAAAATTCCAGGTATTTTCCACACATTTCCCCCAGGGGGTTGTGCTTTGGGATCTGGAGCAAGAGAATAAGTGATCCTGGATTTTGGAGCCTGCTGGAATAGCGGGAATAGCTTTTAAGGCCTGGAATTCTTCGTTATTCCCTTAAAAAAACCACTTAGTGGCTCATTCCCGCTGGATTTTATGGGAATCCAAGCAGCCTCATGCTGGATTGGGAGGGATTCGGGGAATTCTTCCATCTTGGGATGCAGAGGGAATCATGGAATTAGAGCTACTTCGTGTGTGCTGACAGAAAGGAAACTGTGGGACGACACCTGGGAATATTTTAGGCCTCAACATGGGAATTCTGAGTGGAATCTTGCCATTTGGAAATGGAATTTTACCCTTTAGGAGTGGAATTTTACCATTTTTAATGGAATTGTATCATTTAGGAATGGAATTTTACCATTTAGGAGTGGAATGTTGTGATTTTTGATGGAATTTTATCATTTCCAAGTGGAATTTGGCTGTTTCCAAATGGAATCTCTGCCCCTGGAGGACCCGGAAAACCACGTCGGGGTGTTGACATCTTGGAATAATATCCGTTCTGATCCTCCTTTTTTGTGGGAAGGGCTGGAATGGGGAGTGAGGGGGGTTTAACAAAACCTCTGGAAGCGCCTTTTCCAATTGATCTCCAGGAAATTGTTCCCAGGGATTGTTTGTTTCCTGTTTCGCCCAAAGTCTGGTTTCAGTTAGGCTCGGCTTTACTCGAGAGACCGGGATTGGCTTCTTTACCCTGGGAATTCCTTGGGAAAAGGGAATATTTTCACCTCTCTGCGTCGTTTTCCTCCTGATTTTCAGAATTAGTTTCTAATTCTCCCAGTTTTTTAATGCTTCTTGGAAGTTTTCCAGCCCCATGGGATGGGAAGGACCCGGAGCAGCCTCTTCCTGAGCCCCCCCACAGCTGTAGGAAAATCCTCTGGGAACTGCAGGGTGGCTTTTCCTTCCTTTTCCCAGGTTTTTTTTCCTTTGGGAAAAAAACAAAAAGGGAATTAGTTTTGTGAGGATGCTTTAGGGAGAATCCAGCTTTCCCTCACTTTTCCCTATTATTTTTCCTTTGGAAAAAAAATAGGGAATTAATTCAGTGAAGATGCTCCAACTCTTCCTTCCTTTTCCCTATTTTTATTTTCCTTAAAAAAACCGGGGAATCACTTTTGTGCAGATGTTGGAATGAGAACCAGCTTTTCCTTCTTTTCCCTATTTTTTCCTGCATTAAAAATTAGGGAATTAGCTTTGGGGAGATGCTCTGGGGAGAATCCAGCTCTTCCTTTCTTTTCCCTATTCTTCCTCCTTAAAAAAAAAAAGGAATTCCTTATTATTTTTTTCCTGAAGATGTTCTGATGAGAATCCACTTTTTCCTTTCCTTTCCCTATTTTTTTTTCCTTTAAAAAAAAGGGGGGGGAATTAATGTAGTGCAGATGCTCCGGCATCAATCCAAGTTTTCCTTTCTTTTCTCTATTTTCCTGCCTGAAAAACCTGGGAATTCTCCTTGTGCGGGTGCTCTGGGGAGCTGGTGGGATACACAGGGGTTTGGGATCGAAAGTGCCTGGATTTGTTATTGTTTGGGAATCAAAGGAGCGTCTCTGCCGATGGATCGTTACGTCAGCACCGATCCCGGCGCTCCTTTTTATGGGAAGAAATTCCCAGGCTCGTTAAAATTGCTTCAGGAGGGGGGAAGGGGCTCCTCAGGTACCTCCAGATCCTCCGATCCCTGTCAGCCCAAATTCCAGCAGCTCGGATGTTACTTTAGGGATATTCTCCCTGAAATCCTGGAATTGCTTTTTGCAACTTCCTGGATTTTAGAGCTTCCATTAAGTTGGTTGGGATCCTTCATTTTCCAGGGATTTCTCCTTTTTTCCTGTGGTTGTTCCCTAAGGCTTTGGATGCTCCCAGCTTTTCCCGAACTGAGGGATTCCTGGAAAACCCAGTGTGCAGGGCACAACATTCCAGGTGCATTTGAACCTCGCAAGCAGGGAAATACAAATATCTGGGATTTGTGCTGTAGAATCAGAGCTGGGAATTTTTCCCCTCTGGAATTGCGTCAGCTTTGCTTTGGAAATGAATAATCCTGGGAAAAAAACAAACCAGGAAACCTTCCCAAAGTTGCTGTGGAGGAAATTCCATCCACTTGCAGCTTTATGGGGGACATTGTGCGGGATGAAATCCTGCTTTTTTTTGGGAATGGGAAGCAGCTGGAGTGCGGAGAGGGAGCCTCCAGCCCCCCGGGTCACGGGAAGCGGAGCTGAATCCCACTGTTCTCCAGGCCTGGCGCGTTCCCGGGACACGGGGCCGGTAATTGGAGAGGCCGCTCCGGGAATGTCGTGGAGCAGCTGGGCCATTGTGGGAATGAAAGGGCCGGGAACGATCCCTTTTTTCTTTGCCCTTTTCCTCTTCCCTTTTCCCATTTCTTCCCTTTTTTGCTTTTTTCCCTCCTTTCCCTCTTTCCCACATCCATAAATACTGTGGGATCGCTCCAGATCCCAACATCCCTGGATGTGGCCACTCTCCAGCATTTCCATATCCAGCCTGAGCTTGGGAACTGTGGAATTGTAATCTGGGAAGAGATAAATCCCAGGAAATCAAATTACACCTGGCAGGATCCCATTCCCTATTTATCCCCCTTACTGACACACCCGGATCTGTGGGATCCAGGATGTGGATCTGGTTGTAGCCAGGTGGATGGCTTGGAATGTTTAATGGATTGGTTCCTCTTGGAAGGGTTGGAATGTTCAGTAGGTTGAGTCCCTTCCACCTCCACTGGTGAAGTCTCTGTAACCCGGGAATGCTGGAATGGTTTGGGAGGGAAGAGACCTTAAATCCCATCCCATTCCATGGGCAGGGACACCTCCCGTAGCCTAGGTTGCTCCAGCTGGATTCCAGGCTGGAATCCACAACCTCTGAGGGTTTACAGGGATGAAGATCTCTCATCCCTGGTGCAGGAATGAGTTTGCTTCCATACCATGGGATCAGTGGGAATTTAACCCTTTCCCTCCCCATCTCAGTCCAGGCTCTCCTGGGATATCCTCCCACAAAGTTCCTGGGAGCAGCAAGTTCTCCTGGAGAACTTTGGATCCCAATTTTTGGAATATTTCTGTATCCACATGCCAAATCTGGTTCATCCCTGTATTTCCTTTACGCAAGGAATTCCTCCAGCTAGTGTTGCATAAACTGGGAATTCCATTGGCCTCTGGCTCTGGGATAAGACACACTGGAAAAACCCCATCGCAGCTTTCCCTTGGGATAATTCCATTCCCGGAACCTCATTCCTAGCCCTTAAAAATTCCCTTTCATCCGGAAGCAAAGTCTCCCAGCCCCTCTTTTCCCGGAGCCGCTGGGCACCGGGAGATAACGGCTCCGGCAGCTGCTCCATCCCGGAGCTCGGGATGCTTCACACACTCCGTGCTTTTTCCCGGGTAATTATGGTGTGAAGAGGCGCGTTCGGTTGTTCCCTTTGGTTCCTGGTATGCAAATTCCCGCTTTTTAACTTCGGGAGGCCAATTTGCATTAATATTTCGGTTTCCTATGGAAAAAAAACACCCTCATCCCCCCGTCCCCCCCCCCATCCCAACAAGTGCATCTTAATGAGGAAAAGAAACGTCGGGAAAAATAAAAGATATGGAGCTCATTAAAGGCCTTTCAGTGAAATGTGGGATCGGCTGCCAAAAATCATTAGATGGAATGAATCAAACGGGATTGGGGCCGGCAGCGAGGCCTGTTCGCATCTGTGGGGTTCAAAGTCCTGATCCATAAAACAGGAATTTTGGGGGCTCTTATTTCCTGGTTTTTTTTTTAATCCTCAGCTTTTCCATGCCTAAGCAGGGATCATGGAATTGTTAGGGTTGGAAAAGGCCTTTAAGATCATCAGTCCCACTGTGGGATTAAATCCTTCCATTTATAGGATCCTCTGGAATGTTAAACCCAAGAAACACTACCTTGCAATGGATATTTTATTCCCAAATGCCATCCCAGAGCCCGGTTTTCCAGCTGGTTTTGCATTGGCAGGAAGTTTTCCCCTCACGACCTTGAACCAGAGGCCGAAGGGACACTGAGGGATCGCAGCATTCCCACGGGTCTCCGGCAATTCTCCCGGTCATGGGGGACCTTTTTATAGGCTTTTCCAGAGTTTTCCAGTATTTGGGATGCCTGTGAGTATAAACCCTTGAGTTTTCCCAAATTGAGGATATCTGTGTTATAAAACCCCCACGGACACATCCGGGGCTGTCGGTGCTCCCTCATCCCAGGAAACTGCTGGATTTCCAGCCAGGTTTCTCCCAAAAATCCCCTTTTCCCAGGAGACACCTTTCCCATGTGTTTCCTCCTCCAGCAGCTTTTTAATTTCAAAACAAATTCATATTTTTTAACATTAATCCGCTTTCCCCCCAGTGTTTTGGCGCGCTAACACTAACACTCGATCCCGAGGCAGCTCCTTCTCCCGGCTGACGGAAGGCAAGGATGGGGTTAAGGAATTCTTTCCATCCTTGCTCCCGAACCTAATGGAGCTTAATGAGCGGTCAATTAAACCCGAATCCTGGCTTTGATCGGCCCCCCTTCGGAAGGGGCTCCCTTTGGTGGGCTCCCACCATCTTGAATTCCTCGGGAAGCGGGAGCGTAAACAAGTTTGGAGCCGCTTCTTTGGGAAGCGCTCGGCGCTTACTTTCTGTTCCCAGCCTTTTCCCCTCTTTTTCCTCAGAGCCCTCCAAAGGGGATTTTTTCCCCCCAAAATGCTGCTCCTCGCTTTACTCCTTGCCCTAATCCCTATTTTCTCTCTGGGAATTTTCAGGAATAACGTGCATTTTAGCTTTTTATTTCCTGTTTTATTGGTTTATTTTTTTCTGCAAAATAGGGGTTTAAAACTGGGACCAACCCTTGGCATTGCTGGGAGAGCCCCAGGAGCAGCAGCCCCGAGTTGTGGTGACACCGACTGGCAAGAATTTTAATATTTAGGGAATATCTGGGGCCTTTCAGAAGCAAATTGGATCCAGAAATCAGGATCAAAATCCTGGGGGGTTCTGGGATTTCAAGCCCAGCTTTAAATCCAGCTGGAACAGGGAGAAACAAAGCAGAGTTTAAATTGATGTCAAGCTTTGGAGCAGCAAAATTTGCTTTGGAATGAGGAGAAGCTGGTTGGGATCTCTAAAATATATATATTTTTATAGGATATAATCAGGTTTATATTTATTCCTGCCTTGCCTGGAACTGCTGTTATTGAAACAGTAATATTCCTGTTTTGATTAATTAAATAGTTATTAGTTAATTAATTTTAGCTGCAAAACTCGGAAGGAAAATGATTTTGGGGGGTTTTTTGGTGGTTTGTTTGAATGATTTGATTTGAATTGGACTTTTGTTCGGCCCAGCCTTTCCCAGTTCTCTGCGTGCGGCTCTGACTGGGAATGGTTCCAGCTTCCCAGCGTAAGGGTTATTTTTAATTCCTGCCCATTCCCACATGACCGAGTTTAAGCCGGAGTCAAACTCGAGCCTAAATCGCCGTCTTAACCCCCCGAGTTTCCCTTGGTGGTGTTTAAACCCGGAATATTCCCGATAATCTTGGTATTCATTGATTTTACTCCAAACCCTGTGGTGCCAAAATCTCTCCAGCTGCTTTTCCAGTGATTCATCCCCAGAAATTCCAGTGGTTTGAGCTTGTGAGGGATTTTTGGAAGCTTAGTTCTGCGGGATTTAGGCAGAGCTTAAAGCGGGAGCCTCCTTGCATCCCACATTTGCTGTCCTGGTGTTTGCTAAAGCGGAAATCATCCTCAAAAAAGTGGGAATAAGTAACTTGTGTGTTTTCCAGCTGCTTTTCCCTCGCTACAGGCTCGGATCGTGGGAGGGAACGGCCTCGGCTGGATTTTATCTTTCCTTAAATGACACCTTTTCCAGCTTTTCCGGGTGAGAATCCGAGGCCTGAGTGATAATGAAGGGAAAATTTCCAGCTGGAAAAGAGGGAAAAGTCGCTGCTCTAAGTGCCTCTCGGCCTTCCCGGGCGCCACATCCCTGAAGGGCTGATTAGGCAGGAATAATTGGGGCTGATAGCGGGAGGAAGACAGCAATTCCAGGTAATTAGAGATAATTTCTTTTCCTGGAACTTGGGGCTGTCTCCCTGGATCAGAGGAGGGTTTGCCAATGGATTTATTAACGGATCCCGACGTCTCTGCTGACGGAGAAAGCGAACGGTCGCTTCCCTCGGTGTTCGGCACCTGGAAGTGCCGGAGCCACGTTCCCGCCCTTCCCGGACCAGAGGGAATTTGTGCTGAGGGCACGGCTCAGGATTCATCCCCCGGGGTGGGGTTGAGGTGCTGGGCTTGGAACAGGACCCGCCTCTTCCTAAAAATCTGACTCTGGGAAGGTTCAGCCCAGTTTGGGATCCTTTCTGCTCATCAGACTTTCATTTCATGGGATTGTGGGATCAGGAAGTGCCTTGGATGGGAAGGTACCAGAAGGATCATCTTGTTCCACCCCACGCCTTCCGCAGACCAGGTTGCTCCAAGCCTTATCCTTGGACAATCCCAGGGATGGGGCAGCCAACTCCAACACTGTGGAAAGGGTGCCCAGGGCAGGGATGGAGTCTCCATTCCTGCAGGGATTTAGGTTGGACATGAGGGAAAATTCCTGCCTGGAAAGGGTTGGCCAGCCCTGGCAGGGGTGGATCCAATCTCCTCACCCATTCCTTGGTGTTTTCCTGTTGTCATTCCTCTCACTCTCTCTTTTCCTTCCCTAATCCCTGTTGGAAGTGTCATGCTGGGACCATTCAGCGAGCTCAGCCTCCTGGTTTTCCAGGATCCCAGAATTAGGGATGTGTTGGAGCAGAATCCACCTGAGCTGGCTGGGGGGTGATTTTGCTCCTGGACTGCTTTGGGAATGACCTTGGATGGAGAAATCAATCCAGGCTGGACAAGGCTTGGAGCAACCTGGGAGAGTGGAAGGTGTCCTTACAGAACGAGATGGGCTTTCCAAGCCCAACCATTCCATGATCTTGTGAAGGATCAGGAAGCAGAGTGTGGCTGGAAAAGCTGCGGCTCTGGGCCGTTCGTGTTGCTTTTCCAGCCGTGTCCTGCTGCGCAGGGATGACATCAGGGCAGAATTTTTTTCTTCCCTCTCTAATTTCCTTGACCCCTTTTTAACTCCAGGCGTTTCCGAGTGCAGGGCTCGGCCTTCCCATCTGGAAAACATTTGAGCCAGCAGGATCTGCGGCTTTGGAGGATCCCGGAGAGTGGGAGAAGGGAGGAAAAGTCAAGCAGCTGATGTTTGGGGGGTGCTGGGATGGCATTCCAGGGGGGAGCGGAGAATCCCGGGATAGGGGAAATGGAAGGATCATCTCATTCCCAGCCCACACGTCTTCCATAGTCCAGGTTATTCCAAGCTGGCCCTGGGCACTTCCAGGGATGGGGCAGCCACTGCTTCTCTTGGAATTCCATCCCAGTCCCTCACGACTCTTCCAGCCAGGAATTCCCAGTGCTGGTGAGGGACTTGGAATGAGGACCTGGAGGGACAGGACACAGGGAATGGCTTCCAGATGGGTTAGGTGGGATATTGGGAAGGAATTTCTGGCTGGGAGGGCGGTGAGAGACCGGGATGGAATTCCCAGAGAAGCTGTGGCTGCCCCTGGATCCCTGGAAGTGTCCAAGGGTAGGCTGGAATAACCTGGGCTGTGGAAGGTGTCCCTGCCCAGAGAACTGGATGATCCTTCAATCCCTTCCACCCCAGAGCATTCCATGCTTGTGATAATCCCAGGATTAAACCTGCCATCCCGGGAGGTTCACTGTGTGCCGGACAACCGGCTCCAGCGGCAATTCCGGGGTTCTGGAGTGCTTTGGGTGTTCTGATCCCAGCCTTCTCCACCCCCTGTGCTGGACAGGTGCCTTTCCTTCCCGCTCCACTTGTTTTCCCACTGCGCTCGGCAGGGCCTGGAATCTCATCCCGCTCCGGGCTCCGGGGTTTTTTTTTTCCATGTGCTGCTCTGCGCCAGAGCTCAGCTGCTCCCAATTACCTTTGCTGGCCCTGGGAGTGTTTGTGCCGGGAGAAGGCTCTGGAAGCGCCGACATCTGGTTGGGATTGGGGCCCTCGCAGGTCAGGCCGAGGTGGGTGGGTGCCTTTTCCTTCCGGCCCCTTCCAGCCCGCGCCGGGAATGCGCTTCCCTGGCTTTTCATCCGTGCCCGCCGCCCCCGCGGCCCGCTCCTCTTCCTCTCCCCCCGCTCCCCCGGACACATGTGGCCCAAATTAAGGGACCTGCTGTTGGAAAAGCGCTGGAAACCTGGAGCGGGTTGGAGGGGGGGGTTACTTTGGGGATTTTCATTGAAAATGAGGGAATTTCACACTGAAATGAGGGAATTTTGCACTGAACTGAGGGATTTTGTCCCAAGCCGGATGGGGAAGAGCGAGGACAGCACGGAGTGTGTCCCTCAGGGGTTGGAAAGGAGGAAAAATGGGATTTAGGGAGTATTTTTTTAATTACTATTGGAGTTTTCCCCCCGTCTTGTTTGTCCATGTGGGTGCAGCATTCCCGGGCTCCGGAGGCCGGAGCGGGAAGAACGAGGCCTGTCGTGACCAAGGAAGTTGTGGCACAAAGGGCAGGTGACCGGTGGGAGGATCCAAGGGAGCAGCTGGAGCTGTGGCAGGGGATAGGTTGGATTTTGGGATAAGGTTCCCCACGAGGTAGTCAGGCACTGGAACAGGGAAGTGCTCATGGCACCGGCATTCCAGGAGCCTTTGGACAACGCTCCCAGGTGGGATTTTAGAGTTGTCCTCACGGGGCCAGGAGTTGGGACTCCATAATTCTTAATTTTCCAGCTGGGTTGGGTTCCCAAACACCTGCAGCTGTTCCAGGGTGGATCCCGGAGGCATCTCCTGGTGCTTGGTGATTCCCACCGGAGACGGATATCCCACTCCCGGTTCACCTGGTAGCTGATAGGACTTCTCAAGGCTCTTCATCCTTAATTTGGGAAGCTTTGAATCCACAAGACACTGGGGTCCATCCAGCAGGAGCACTCCGGGATGCTCAGATGGAAGCAAACCCAGGCTCCATCCCCAGGAATTTAAAGAAAAGGTGTTTGGGATTTGCTCCCAAAATGGCTCCAGTGTGGTGGGATTTGCTCCGGAATGGCGTGTTTTTCCGGGATCATTCTTCACCATCTCCTCAAACCTCCCAGGTGAGTCAGGGAGTTGCTAAATTCGGGTTTTCCAGATGGATATTGATGTCCCTAGATCCAGATTTGCCATCAAATTGGGAATGAGGCTGGGATGGATGGATGGATGGAGAACCATGGAATGGTTGGGGTTGGAAGGGATTTTGAGGATCAGCGCTTCCACTGGGAAGGGACACCTCCCACCAGGATGCTGCAAGCTGGCCTGGGACAATTCCAGGGATGGAGATATGCTGGGGAGGCCCTGGCACAGATTCCCAAAGACTCCCATCTCTGGAAGTGTCCACGTCTGGGTTGGAATAACCTGGTCTGTGGAAGGTGTCTCTGCCCATGGAATGGGATGATCCTTAAAATCCCTTCCACCCCCAGCTGTCCTGGAATTCTGTGGTGCCTCCCACCGTCTCTCGGGCTTTTCCAAAGCCTCTTCCCTGTATCCCTGACCCTCCCTCTCTGGGATGAGGAGAGCACCTGGAGCCTCATTCCCAAATCCTGAGCAGGCAGTAGGATTTGGTGTTCCGTGCAGTGCATCCATGCCCTTAATCCAAAGAAATGGTGGCATGGGAATGGAACTTCCTCTCCCGTGATCCTGGTGCCTTGGGTGGTGTCTCATCCCAGCCGGAATCTCCCGCTCCATGATCCGGGATCTGGTGGGCGCAGAGTGTGTTTCCTCTTGATTTACCCATCCAAAGTCTCCAGCTTTCCTGGGATTCACTCCCACTTCTTTCCTTTGGAGCGTTGGCCCCACCACGGAGCCACCGCTGAAATTCCCAACCCTCCGGATGTGCCGCCCGGCACGCGCCTCCAGGAACTCCAGTGGGATGTCCCTCCGCATCCCACCCCCCCGCCCCTGCTCTCCCTGGTTTTGGGGGGGTTCTGTGGAGAGGAGCCCCTTCAGCCCCGGGGTCTCTTCCAGCTGCGCTTCCCTGGATTTCTCTTCCCTATTCTCCGCAAATGCCGGGAGCGGGCGTGGTGCCAACTCCTGGGAGCTGCTGCCGCTTCAAAATGGAGGCAGGAAGGGATCCATTTTCATCCAGGAGATGACAGGGATTCAGCCTTCCCGACCATCTGGAGAGCGGGAGTGGCAGGAATCCATCCCACCCTGCACAACATCTTCCCTGCATCCAGCCGGCCTGGCTCGGGGGATCCGACCTTCAAATTCCCTCTGGAGCTCAGAGGGAGAATTCCAGTGGCTGGGCTCTGGTGACTTAGGGAAAACTGGGAGTGAGGAGTGTTTGGCACCCGCTCCCGGCTTTTTGTAGCAATGACTTGAGTCGTTCTGGGGAGAGGCGGAGTTTTCCCCCCTGGAGTGTCCCCGTACTGTGTTGGTGGTCTCGTGCTGCTCCAGCTTTTTCAGACTCCTTTCAGGCTGGATCCCTGGGAATTTCATATCCCGGCATAACACCATAATTCCACGTTGCCAGTACTGGCACGGTCGGAAAATTAACGTGTGTCCAGCTGAAAGCCGGGAATTTTGGAGCAGTTTCAGTTGTGTGCCAAGGTGGGCAAAGGCCACATGCTTTCATCCCAAAAGAACTCCTCATTGTTCCCAGTTCCTGTTTATTTTAAGCTCCGGGAGGCTCGAGGAGGAACATATGTCCATCTGCTGCCTAATTGGATTTACAGAACCCAGACTTGGACAAATATTCCCGCTCCAAGCTGGAAAATGTCAGCCTGGAGCTGCTTTTGAAGCTGGGAATTGACTTTCCAGTCACCCGGGTTTTGCATTCTGGGGGGATTGGGAAGGGATTTCGCCGGAAAACTCGATTTTGAGGGCTAAACGAGCCTTTTTTTTTCCCCAGGTTTATGCTCCCTCAGCCAGTACTGCCGACTACAACAGGGATTCTCCGGGTTATCCCTCCTCCAAACCAGCAGCCAGCACTTTTCCCAGCTCCTTCTTCATGCAAGGTAGGAAGGAAACGGATTTTCCAGCTTTTTTTCTCCAGGTTTATATTTAATTTGTCCATAGCTGAGCCATTTTGGGATCGTTTCCCTAAAAGCCCTGTCTCCATATCCTTGTTTCCCTACACGTGGAATTAGAGCTATGGGGTTAAAATGAGGCTGAATCCTGAATTTTTCTAGGTCTTGCTGCTTCCAGGTTGTCATGATTACATGGAAATGCAAAGGAATTTGGGATAAATTAATTGATAACATTCCCAGAGTTGGGAAAGATCCATGTCAAATTCGACTGCTCGTTTTTTGCCACATTGAGGGCAAAATTATCCACTTTTTAAGGATTAGCATCATAAAATCATGGAATTATTAGGGTTGCAAAAGCCCTCCAAGATTATCAAGCCTGACCATCCATGGCCACCACTATCCATGTCCCCACATGCCACATCCACGTGTTCTTTGGACACTTCCAGGGATAGAAACCCACTACTGATTATTCCAGGGCTTGAGCACCCTTTCCGTGAAGGAATTTTTTCCTAATCCTTTTCATTTATTATCACCCCAAGAGCTCTGAAGCTCCTCTGGAATTCCAGAGCTGGAGATTACCAGGATTCTAATGATATATCAAAGATTTACCCTTGGAAGTGTCCGAGGCCAGGCTGGATGGGCTGGGAGCAACCCGGGATGGTGGGAGGTGTCTCTGCCTGTGGATTAGACGGTGTGGGATGTGCCTTCTGAGCCAAAGCGCTCCACGATTCCCTGATTCCCTGATTCCTGTCTTGCAGATGGCCACCACAGCAGCGACCCCTGGAGCTCCTCCAGCGGGATGAACCAGCCTGGCTACGGGGGAATGCTGGGCAACTCTTCCCACATTCCCCAATCCAGCAGCTACTGCAGCCTCCACCCGCACGACCGCTTGGTGAGGATCCCGGGGAAGGGACAGCGGGATGGGATGGGGGCTTCCCAGAGAATCCATGGCTGCTACAGCCCTGCAAGTGCCCAAGGTTGCAGCAACCCACGACAAGGGGTGGGATTGGAGGATCCTTTAAATCCCTTTCAACCCAACCCATTTTAGTGCTGGGACACTTCCAGGGCTGGGATCTCCAACCTGGAGGTGTTGGAGCAGGTCCAGAGGAGGCCACGGAGAGGCTCCGAGGGCTGGAGCCCCTCTGCCCTGGAGCCAGGCTGGGAGAGCTGGGAATATCCACCTGGAGAAGAGAAGGCTCTAGGGAAACCTCAGAGCCCCTTCCAGGGCCTAAAGGGGCTCCAGGAGAGCTGGAGAGGGACTTGGGATGAGGACCTGGAAGGACAGGACAGAGGGAATGGCTTCCCACTGGGTTAGATGGGATATTGGGAAGGAATTCCTGGCTGGGAGGGTGGGGAGGGGCTGGGCTGGAATTCCCAGAGAAGCTGTGGCTGCCCCATCCCTGGGAGTGTCCAGGTTGGAATAACCTGGGCTATGGAAGGTGTCCCTGTCTATGGGACCGAATGATCCTAAAAATCCCTTCCAACCGCCCTCGGGACACCACGAGCAGCGTCCCACCCTCTTTGTAATCCCAGCATTCCCTGTTTTTCTCGGCACAGAGCTACCCATCCCACTCCTCAGCCGACATCAACTCCAGTCTTCCTCCGATGTCCACGTTCCACCGGAGCGGGACCAACCATTACAGCGCCTCGTCCTGCACCCCCCCGGCCAACGGCACCGACTCCATCCTGGGTGAGCCCCGGGAGCAGCGCTGGGAGTCACCGCTGGCGCAGCCCGGGAATGGTTAAAGACGGGAAATGAGAACCCCCTGTCTGGTCTCTCCGGGAGCGATTCCGTGATGAAGTGACGGGGAAATGGGGACACATGGTTCGGATTACACACGTGATTCCGTGCGGGATGGCGGAGCGGCACTAATGCCGGAGGAATGGAGGGTGGGGTCGACCAGCAACAGATGGACGTGGGGGTTTTTTTAGGATCTGGGAACAAAGGAGGAACTAAACCAGGCTCAGAGGCCGAGTTCTCCCAGGGGTTGTGGATTCCTGGTCCCTGGAATTGTGCCAGGGCTTGGAGTTAGGCTGGTGGAAGGTGTCCCTGCCCATGGAACGGGATGAGCCGTGAGCTTCCCAATGTGGAGGATCTTCCCGGTGCCTTGCTGCCTCCTGGCTTGGCTTTTCCAGGCTGGAATATCCCTGTTTTTGAGTTCCTGCCCTGAAGGAACCACCCTCTGCCATCCTTTCCTCCTTGAGGGACTTGCCAGGTCTCTGCTCCCTTCTTGGGGCTCTTTCCCAATCCCTGGAAGTGTCCAAGGCCAGGTTGGAGCAACCTGGTCTCGTGGAAGCTTTCCCAGCCCATTAACGGTTGGAATGATGATCCCTGTGGTCCCTTTCCAACCCAAGCCATTCCATAAGACTGGGAAAAAAAATCTCTAATAGAGTCAAGTGAGGCTGAATTAAATTAAAAGTGACTCTTCTCTAATTAAAAGCAATTAAATAACAAATTAATTAAATAAATTAATTCCTGAAGGTGGAGCAGGAGTAGGAATTTTGGGATGTTCCCCTGGCTGGTTTTACATGGAATTTTTTGCCTTGCAGCCAACAGAGGAAGTGGGGCAGCGGGAAGTTCGCAGACTGGTGATGCCCTGGGGAAAGCACTCGCCTCTGTAAGGAAACATTTACTTTGGAATTCCCATGTTGACCCCTTGGGAAGGGAATTTGAGTCCCAGTTCTCCAGCTGGAGTTGCTGGAGATGAGCAGCAGATCGCCCCCCTGGAGCCCGTGCTGGCTGGAATAGGGGATAATCAGGGAAAGGGGGTGTTGGGAAAGCTTTAGAGGGAATTTTAGGGTAGGATAGGAGTGGAAAGAGGGGAAGGCTTGAGGTGTGCCAAGTCCATCCCACTTTTCCACAGGAGAGGGAACCCAGCAGCAGGAATGACTCCTGCACTCCCAGACCACCCTCCAACAGGATTCCTTTGGAAATCCCTGGAGGTTCTCTCTGTTCTATGGCAGCTCCACCTCTCCAGTTCATGTGGTGGCTGTTAAAGGCAGCAGTTCCCATGTTTTTCTGGGATAACTGGACACAGCGCTTCCCAGCTCCCACTGGGATATTCCCGCCCCGTTCCCGCTATCCCAGTGGCACTGGCTGCCCTTTAACCAGGACCATCCCTATTATTTTCTGGGCACAGTGGGTTCCTTTGAGTTCTCATGACACTCGTTCATAAAATGAAGTCGAGACAATAAAATGGTGTCGGAGCCGATCCCTGAAATCCCAATCCCTGGAGTCCCTTCCCGAGGGACTCGGTGTCCAGCTTCCTCCTCTCCTGTGCATCAAAGAGCTGACTGGCACAGCCGAGAGGCTTTCAACTCTCCTGGAATTAATTGACTGGATCGGAAGGAATTTTCCAGCCTGTCCTGCTTTCATTGAAATGAATGGAATGCATAAGAATTCCAAGCTTTTTTTTTGTCTGGATCGGGTTGTGACGGCTTTAGATTAATTGTGTATCATCTTTTAAAGATCTATTCTCCAGATCACACCAACAACAGCTTTTCATCAAATCCTTCAACTCCTGTTGGTTCTCCCCCTTCTCTCTCAGGTATTGTTATGATTCTATTTTACGGAACGGGTCCTCCTAAGGTGGGTTTTTTTTGGGAAGAGATCCCTACCCGAGCTCAGACCGGGGTGTCCCGCCTCGGTGTCCTGCCTCTGGTGCAGAGAGAAGGTTGTTGCAGCTCCCAGTGTACGTGTCTCCCAGAATATCCCAGGTTATCCCTGTGGAGCTTCCTGCACCTCAGGGACATCCCCCAGGAATGGTGGGGCGATGGTTTGGAGCTAAGTCCAGGCAGTTGGATTTTAGGAAGGTTTTTTTAGGATCAGGGAGGTAAAACACTGACACAGGTTGTCCAGAGGAGCTGCTCCATCCCTGGATTTCTCCAGGGCCAGGCTGGACAAGACTTGGAGCAATGTGGGATAGTGGGAGGTGTCCCAGGGTTGGACTGAATGACCTTTAGAGGTCCCTTCCAACCCGGTCCATTCCATGATTTTGTGATCCTGGACTTTATTGGAATATTTGCATTCTTTCCCCAAATCCCGAGGCCTGGGGTTGTTCTCATGAGCATCAGGAGGTGGAAATAGTCCTCGGACTGGCATTCCCAGTTTTTAATCCGTGACCCTTTTCCAGCTGGCTCCTCCTCCCAGCAGCACATCCTACCTCCCTGGAGATCCCACTTGGAGCCCAGGTGTAATCCAAGATCCCTTGGATACCGATTAACTCACTGGGAATCCGGAGCCGGAGCTGAGGCCACCGTGTCTCTGTAGGGCAGGGAAAAGTGGGATCATCCCTTGCTCTCCATGGGGAGCTCCTGATCCTCTCACGTGTTGTCCCACTTCCCAGACATTCCTACGGGGATGAGACCCTTTGGGAAGGAGGGATGGTCAGGGCAGGTCCAGGAGGGCACCACACCCACCTTCATCCTGCAAGATCGAGATGAAACCTATGGAAGCGACAGAGGGACCACCTGACCTGGCTTGGGGGGTCCCACACCCCAAAAAACAACTTCCCACCCTTATTTTCCCTGGAATTAGCCCAAAATTTAGAAGGGACTGTGTGTCTCCTTCCTTTCCCTATGGAAGGGGCTGAGCCAGAGGGAGAATTCCCTGATAATTTGGGCTGTGCTGCTTCCCAGTGGGAAATAGGGATAACCCAGGGTCAAACCAGTATAGAAAATTAGGGAATAGAAGTGGATTGAAGGAAGAGCTGGAATTGTTTCCTTGGCAAACTCCTGGAGAGCAGGAATCCCTTTTCCTCCCAGCGCCGTGAGGCCGAGTTAGAGCTCCAAGCGCAGGAGTTCCGCCGAGGCTCCCGCAGAGGAGCGCCTTGGGAAGCTCCGACTCGGCATAGGCCATTCCCACGCCTCGGAAAAAGCGTCCCAGAAAAGTCGGGAACGTTGCGCTCGCTGAGTTCCAACGGTAACTCCGATTTTACTTATTAGCAGGAACAGCTGTTTGGTCTAGGAATGGAGGTCAAGCGGCATCATCTCCCAATTATGAAGGTCCCTTACACTCCCTGGTATGTTCCAACCGGTGACCTCCTTCCTGCGGGAATTCCTTGCGTTCAGTGATGTCGTGCTCCATCCGCCGCTTCCTCCCATGCAGGTTTTGCGCGCCCGGAGCGGCCCCGGAAATCTCATCCCTACGGAAGTCGCGTGGTGGAGCCGGGGCGGGGAGGGTTGGAGGTGCTCCCGAGAGGGAAAGGGGGTGTTGGGATCTGCTGGAAAGGGGGTGAGGAGCAGGAAAGAGGGTGAGGAGGGAGATGGGGGGAATGGATGGGTGGGTGGATGGATGGGAGTAGGAAGATGTGGTGGACTCAGGATGGTGCATCCGTGAGTCCTGTGGGGTGAGGGAGAGGATGGTCAAGGATCCTCATGGAATGAGGGAGGTGATGGTGAGGGATTTTCTCCTCGTGGAATGACAGAGATGATGGTCTGGGGTCCCTATGGAGTGAGAGAGATGACGGTGAGGATTCTCTCCATGGGGAATGAGGAAGGTGATGGTCAGGGGTCTTCTGCTCATGGAATGAGGGAGATGATGGTCAGGAGTCCCCTGGAATGAGGGAGGTCATGGTCAGGGATCCCCATGGAATGAGGGATGTGATGGTCAGGGGTCTCCTGGAGTGAGGGAGATGGTGGTCCTGGTCCTCTCCCTGCCGAGTGGTGGAAGTGATGGTGAGGGGTCTCTGTGCAGTGATGGAGATGATGGTGCTGGTCCTGTCCCCACGGACCAAGGGAAGGGATGGTCTCCGTTGGAAGTATCGGGGAGTTTGCCGGAGTCAGGAATTAGGATGGGCTGGTTTTCCACCCCAGTCCAGAAATCCTTGTGCTGATGGAAGCCAGTGTTTCCAGGCTTTCCTGTGGAGGTTCTGGAGAGCAGGGGATGGCTGGGGGCTTTGCTGAGGAGCTCCAGCAGCTCTGCCTGGTTCCCTTGGCAGCTCAGGGTCCTGGGGAGGTTCCACAGCTCTTGAGATTGTCCCGTTGGGATTCTCCAGCATCTGGAGACTTGGGGACTGTCCTGGTGAAGTTCCAGGTTCTCCAGAACTTAGAAAGTGTCCTATTGAGGTTCCAGGTTCTCCAGCGCTTGGGAAGTGTCCTGTTGAGATTCCTTAGCCCCTGGGAACTTCAGGACTGTGCTGTTGAGGTTCTGCAGCACCTGGAGACTTGGGAAGTGTCCTGGTGAGGTTCCAGATTCTCCAGCACTTGGGAAGTGTTCTGTTGAGATTCTTTGGCCCCTGGGGACTCGGGAAATGTCCTGTTGAGGTTCCCCATCCCTTGGGAGCTCCGACCTGTAGGGATTAAACCCCCGTGGCTGCAGGACCTGGTAGTTCCTCCTCCTCTCTGTGTGTGATCCTGGGATTATTTGAGCGGGGAGGAAAATGGCAGCGAAACCTCTTTGTTTCTTTCCTTCTCCTGCTTTTCTTTTTGATTTTCCTTTGGAATTTTCAGTTTTTGAATCCTTCTTTTACCTCGCTCTCACTCCAGCTCTGCTGAGACCTGGAGGGCGAATGCTGTCCTGGCCTGATTCATGTTCATGAGGAATCATTGAACCTGTTTTGCCCATGAAAATCAAAGCTGGACTCGTTAACATTCCTTAGGGCTCAACACTCCCCGGGGTTCAACCTTCCCTAGGGTGTGGCATTCCCTAGGGAAGCAAACCCGTTCCTTAAGAGAAAAAAAATCCAAGGAAAACCTAGCAAATCCAAGGATAATAAGGTGGAAGCACAAGGGGCTGAGCAGGGAGGCCTGGCTGTATCCTGGGGCGGGCTCCTCACGCCATTCCCGCTTTTCCCGCCCCGCAGCAGAGCCGGATCGAGGACCGGCTGGAGCGGCTGGACGACGCCATCCACGTGCTGCGGAACCACGCGGTGGGAGCGGCGCCCATGGCCGGGGCCCACGGGGACATGCACGGGCTGCTGGGCGCCCACAACGGTGCCATGGCCGGGCTGGGCGCCGGCTACGGCACCGGGCTGCTCTCGGCAAACCGCCACTCCATCATGGTGAGCGGGCACGGCCGGGTGGGGCCGGCGCGAGTGTCCCGGTGGGAGAGGAGCAACCTGGTGGGGCGGGAGTGGCTCGGGGGAAATGGGAGCGGCCCAGGGGGGCGGGAGTATCCCATTGGGATGGGATGATCTGGCTGGTGTAGGATGATCCCAGTGGAAGCTGCCTCATAGGAATGAGAGAATCCCAGTGGGACAGGAACATCCCATATGGGCAGGAGTGTCCCAGTGGGAGCTGCTCCATGGCAATGGGAACATCCCAGTGGCACAGGCAAATCCCAGTGGGGCAGGAGAATTCCAGCAAGAGCTGTTCCATGGGAATGGGAGCATCCCAGTGGGACAGGAGCAGCTCAGTGGGACAGGAGTATCCCAGTGGGAGCTGCCCCATGACAGGAGAATCCTAGTGGGATCTGCCCCATGGCAGCGGGTCAGGAGCATCCCAATGGGGCAGGAGAATCCCAGTAACAGCTGCTTCATGGGAATGGGAGCATCCAGGTGGGACAGGAGCATCCCATTGGGACAGGAGCATCCCAGTGGGACAGGAGCATCCCAATAAGAACTGTTTCATGGGAATGGGAATATCCCAGTGGGACAGGAGAATCCCGGTGAGGCAGGCGGATCTCAGCAAGAGCTTCTCCATAGAATTGGGAGCATCCCAGTGGGACAGGAGAATTCCAGTGGGGTGCGTGTATCCCAGTGGGACAGGAGTATCCCAGTGAGAGCTGCTCCATGAGAATGGGAGCATCCCAGTGGAATAGGAACATCCCACTGGGACAGGAGAATCCAGCTGGGGTAAGAGAATTCCAGTGGGGCAGGAGCAGCCCAGTAAGAGCTGCTCCATGGGAATGGGAGCATCCCAGTGGAATTTTCTGTAGATACAAAGGGATTTTTCTATAGGAAAAAAAGGGAGTTTTCTGTTGGGAAAAAAAAAGGAGTTTTGTGGCAAAAAAGGTTTGGGTTTTTTTTTTTTGGAGAAAAAGGGAGTTTTCTGTTGGAACCAAAGTTTCCTGTGGAAAAAAGCTTCTGAACTTTGCCTTTTCCCTGCTTTCATTCCCCTCTCCGGGTGTTTTTTTTGGTGCTGATTAAATCCTTTCCTTCCCTTTTGATCTTATTTATAGCCCGGCCAGCGCTCATCTGGCAACTATTATGGGATGGTGGGCACATGAAAGGGCCGGGGAATGGACTCATTTGGAATACACACATCCAACGGGATGGGATGGATTTGCTGGGGGGGGTTAAGCCAGGTTTAGCTGGGCTTGGCTTTGGAATCAGGCCTATCTCAGCCCTGGGTTAACACACAGCACCCTTTCAATTCCCTGCTGGATTTATCCCGTGGGATAAAGGACAAGGAATGTTGCTGTGGTGGTCCCGGCATTGGGAAGTTTGGGGGTGGAAGGGGATGGGCTTGGGGTCCTTCCCAATCCAGATGAGTCTGGGATGAGGGAGCAGCTTCCTGGTGGGAATGTAGTGGCAGTGACCCCCATTCCTCCTGGATTTCTATTCCTCCTGGATCCCATTTCCTCCTGGTCTAGGGGGCCTGGATCCCAATTCCTCCTGGTTTTGAGGGCCTGGATCCCAATATCTCCTGGACCCCAATTTCTCCTTATCCTGGAGGCCCAAATCCCAGTTTTTCCTGTCCCCCCCCCCAGTTCCTCCTGGATTCCAATTCCTCCTGTCCCCGCTAATTCCTCTTGGTCATTCCTTCCTTGCCTCCATCACCCCTTTTCCTTAGGGAAGGTGGAACCCTGAGCTGGCAGGGAGGTATCCCTTTGGATTTGGGATTGGGTGGTTAATAAATCCCTGTGGATGTGTCTCCTGATGTCGGGAATGCAGCGACACAGGGAACATCAGGGGCTGTCAGGAGGCTGAGCCACCATTCCGAGTGCGCTGCCAACTCGTGATTCCCGACGGATTTCCTGGCTCCAGGGAGGAATTGTGAAGCCCCCAATTAAACAGATGGGCCTAGAGATAATTGTCAGCTGTGCTGGAGAGGGGACAGATGGGAAGGAATCCGGGAGGCACCTTGGGAATGGGAATGACATTTTACCTGCCCAAGTGTCTGTCACGGCCACAGACCATCTGTGCCCTCCGTGAGGACCATCCCAGGGCCGGGGCTCATCCCGAGGGATCTGGGGGCTTGGACTTCCTGAGATTTCCCTTTTGGGGAAGTTGAGAGCTGGATTTTATCATTGGTTGTGGCTGCCCCATCCCTGGAATATCCAAGGCCAAGTTGGACAGGGCTTGGAGCAAACTGGGATAGTGAGTGTCCCTGCCCATGGCAGGGGGTGGAATGGGATGATCCTTAAAGTCCCTTCCAACCCAAACCATTCCAGGATTCCATGACTTAAACCCAGTGCCTTTGGCACCTCCAAGCCTCAGTGGCAGAGAAGGGTTCTCCCAAATCCCAAACTTTGGGATTGAAGCCCTGGAAGAGGCTGCCCAGGGCAGGGGTGGAATCCCCATTCCTGGAGGGATTTCAAATCCATGTGGATGTGGCACTTGGGGACATGGCCTTAGAGGCCTTTCCCAACCTAAATAATTCCCTATTCCAACGAAAAGCTTTTGGATAAACAGCTCAGAATTCCCCCCTTGCAAAACCTCTGCACCAAGTCTTTCCTCCTCAAATCCCGGGCGGAATTCTACACCCCTTTGGTGGGCGAGGAGCATTGAGAGTCTCAGGGGTTTTCCTGAGCCTGCGGGTGGAATTCCAGGGGTGTCCTGAGGGCTGCCCATGTCCTGCAGGTGGGAGCGCACCGGGAGGACGGGGTGAGCCTCCGCGGGAGCCACTCGCTCGTGCCCAACCAGGTGCCCGTCCCTCAGCTTCCCGTCCAGTCGGCCACGTCCCCGGACCTGAACCCGCCCCAGGATCCTTACAGGGGTGAGTGGACATTCCCGCATCCCTGCTGGAATTGTTGTGCTCTGGTGGGACTCTTCAGTGAGCTCGGCCTTGTGGTTGTCCAGGATCCAGGAGCTGGGGGGTTGGTTTGGAGCGAAATCCACCTGCGATCCCTGAGCTGGCTGGGGGGTGGTGGTTGCTCTTGGAATGAGCTGGGAATGAGCTGGGATGGGTAAGGGCTTGGAGCAACCTGGTCTTGCAGAAGGTGCTCATGGAAGAGGGTTGGAATGAGATGGTCCTTAAAATCCCTTCCAACACAAACCATTCCATGATCTGGGATGGATAAAACCTAGGCCAGGGCTTGGAGCAACCTGGTCCAGTGGAAGGTGTCCCAGCCATGGAAGAAGGGTTGGAATGAGGTGATCCTTAAATCCTTTCCAAGCCAAACTGGCCAGGTTGGAGCAGCCTGGGCTAGTGGGAAATGTCCCTGCCCATGGCAGGGGTTTGGAATGAGCTGATCCATAAAATCCCTTCATCCCAAACCTTTCCATGGTTCTATGATCCCAGGAAGTGTTCAGGGCCAGGTTGAAGCAACCTGGGCTAGTGGAAGGTGTTCCAGCCCATGGAAGAAGTGTTGGAATGAGGTGATCCTTAAAATCCCTTCCATCCCAAACCATTCCATGATTCTGTTATCCCTGGAAGTGTCCAAGGCCAGGTTGGACAGGGCTTGGAGCAACCTGTGGGAGGTGCCCATGGAAGAGGGGTTGGAATGAGAGGATCCCTAAAATCCCTTCCAAGCCAAACCAGCCAGGCTGGAATAACCTGGGCTAGTGGGAGGTGTCCCTTCCCATGGCAGGGCTTTGGAATGAGCTGATCCATAAAATCCCTTCCGACCCAACCCACCCCACCACTCGGGTGCCCTTCCTGACCCGCCCTCCCCATTTTCCTGCAGGAATCCCGACAGGACTGCAAGGCCAGAGCGTCTCGTCGGGCAGCTCCGAGATCAAATCCGACGATGAGGGCGACGAGAACCTCCAGGACACCAAGTCTTCGGAGGACAAGAAACTGGAGGATGACAAGAAGGATATCAAATCCATTACTAGGTCAAGATCTAGGTAACGGGAGAAACAGTGTCGCTTCATTTAATTCCTGCGTGGATTTCGATGAAGTGAACGGAACAGGCGGAATCGTGGAGCGCCTGGCCCGGCAGGACCCGCCACTTTTGGGGGACCTGCGCTCCAGGATGGCCTCCCATTCCAACAATTCCCAAATTTGGCCACTGAGAAATGATGTTAGGCCAAAATCGATTGATTAGGCTCTTAGCCCTCTTATCCCATGCTTCCAAATTGGAATACGGTTGGATTTACTTTGCTTTTATGTATTATTTGTCATTCCCAGTCCTTGATTGCTGTAAATTCTGAGGGTTTGGAGCCTTAGTAAATTCTGAACGGATTTTTGGGACGTTTAGAGCTGGATTTTATCATTGGCTGGGGCTGCCCAATCCCTGACATGTCCAAGGCCAGGTTGGACGGGGCTTGGAGCAACCTGGGATAGTGGAAGTGTCCCTGCCCATGACGGCAGAATGGGATGAGCTTTAAGCTCCCTCCCAACCCAAACCGTTCCAAGATTCCACGATTTAAACCCAGAAACCTTTGGCACCTCCAACCACCCTCAGTGGCAAAGGGTTCTCACAAATCCCAAACTTCGGGATTAAAGCCCTGGGAGAGGCTGCCCAGGGCAGGGGTGGAATCCCCATTCCTGGAGGGATTTTAAGCTGTGTGGATGTGGCACTTGGGGACATGGGCTGGTGTTGGACCCCATGGCCTCAGAGGCCTTTTCCAACCTAATTCCCTATTGCAACAAAAAGCTTTGGATAAACAGCTCAGAATTCTCACCTTGCAAAGCCTCCACACCAAACCCTTCCTCCTCAAATCCCTGGCCCAGCTTTGGTTGGAACAACGAGCGGCTCGGGAATTCTTGACTGTGGAGCTTCTGGCCGATTGCCCGTCGTTCGAAAATGCCGTGTGCTTCCGTCCCGCAGCAATAACGACGACGAGGACCTGACCCCGGAGCAGAAGGCAGAGCGGGAGAAGGAGCGGCGCATGGCCAACAACGCGCGGGAGCGGCTGCGCGTGCGTGACATCAACGAGGCCTTCAAGGAGCTGGGCCGCATGGTGCAGCTCCACCTCAAGAGTGACAAGCCCCAGACCAAGCTCCTCATCCTCCACCAGGCCGTAGCTGTCATCCTCAGCCTGGAGCAACAGGTCCGAGGTCAGTCCCGTGGGCGGCGCCTGGGAACACGGGGGTGGAACACCGTCGGTGGAGAACTCTGGAGTGGTGGGACTCTGTGGTCTCAGGGGGCTTTTCCAACCTCAAGGGGCTGAGAATAGGGGGTTTTGAGTGCCATGATGAGACCATAGAGATGTTTGAGCTCCCCGAGGTGGAAATTGGGATGTTGGAGTTCCATGATGGGAAAATAGGGATGTTGGAGCTCCATGAGGTGAAAATAGGGATGTTGGATGTCTCCTTTCCCTCACAGAACGGAATCTGAATCCAAAGGCTGCGTGCCTGAAAAGAAGGGAAGAAGAGAAGGTCTCCTCGGATCCGCCCCCGCTGTCCCTGGCAGGACCCCACCCTGGGATGGGAGATGCCTCCAATCACATGGGACAGATGTAAAAAGGTATGATTGGGATCAGTCACTTCCGGGATGGACCATTCCCACGTGTTCCTTGTGGGGAGGGATCATTGTCCTGAGTTGGAGGTGACCACAAGGATCGTCCAGTCCAACTCCTGGCCCCTGGACAACCTCAAAATCCCACCGTATCCAAACGCTCCTGGATTCCCTGGGAATGGGGATTCCAGTGCCCAGCAACCCTCTGGATGAAGATCTTTTCTCTAAATTCCAACCTGACCCTGCCCTGGTGCAGCTCCAGGATGTTTCCGTGGGTCCCATCGCTGGATACCCAAGGGAATGGTGGGAAGTGGGTCAGGAGAGGGTGAGGTTGGATATGGGGGATGGATGTTAGGGTTGGAATTAGGGATGGATATTACTGTTGGATGTTGGGAATGGATATTAGGGATGGATATTGGAGTTGGATATCAGGGCTGGATATTAGGGTTGGAAATTAGGGATGGATAGTACTGTTGGATATTGGAGTTGGATAATAGGATTGGCTATTAGGGATGGATATTAGGGATAGGTATTTAGGTTGGATATTAGGGATGGGTATTTAGGTTGGATATTAGGGATGGGTATTTAGGTTGGATATTAGGACTGGATGGATATTAGGTATGGATATTAAAGTTGGATATTTGGGTTGGATGTTAGGACTGGATGGCAGGGTTGGATATTTTGAATGGATACTGGGCTTGGCTATTAGGGATGTATAGCAGGGTTGGATATAAGGATTGGATATTAGGGATGGATATTAGGGATGCATATTAGGGTTGAATATTAGGGTTGGAAATTAGGGATGGATAGTAATGGATATTTGGGTTGGAGAGTAGGGCTGGATATTAGGGCTGGATTTAGGTATGAATATTGCTGTTGGATGTCGGGTTTGGATTTTAGGGATGGATATTGAGTTTGGATATTGGGGTTGGATATCAGGGTTTGAGATCAGGATTGGATATCAGGGGTGGATATTAGGGTTGGATGTTAGGACTGGAATTAGGGATGGATATTACTGTTGGATATTAGGGCTGGAAATTAGAGTTGGATAATAGGGCTGGGATTAGGGATGGATAGTAACAGATATTTGGGATGGATATCAGGGTTGAAATCAAGGTTGGATATTCAGGATGCTCTGACCCTTCTCAAGGGACTTTTGGGGCCCTTGATTCCCAGGGCAGTTTCCTGGGAAGAGGGTGGACCAAACCCCTGCCTCCCCCTTCTGATGGGCCCTTTCCCTTCTCCCACAGGTCCAAGTCGCCGTGTTCCTGCCCGGAAAAGCGAGAGACCACTTCCTTATCCGCTGTATTCTCTTAAATCCCACAGAAACACTTCTCCTTGCGAAACCCCTTTGTTTTGTAAGATAAGACAAGTCTGAGCAGTTCTGAATCCCAGACGCAAGAGATTCCAGCATTCCCGAGGGAAAAAAAACCACAAAAAACCCACGGAACCCAACGAGAAAAAAACGAAACAAAAAAGTGCAACTTTTGGAGGGATGACTCTCTTTGAACATATCAAGCAGAATGTCCAACTTGGAATTCCGAGACTGAATGGCAATCTTTTTCCACACTGTGGGACAATGCATTTGTGCCTAAAATTCCTTGGTTTTTTTTGGGTTTTTTGGGTTTGAGGTTTTTTTTTTCAGTTTTGTTTTTGGGGTTTTTTTTTGGTGGTTTTTCTGGTGGTGGTTGTTTTTTTTTTGGGTTTTTTTTGGTTTTTTTTTGGAACTTAAAAAAAAAAAAAGGGAAAAAAAAAAACCATAAAAAAAAAAAAGAAAAAAAAACCAAACAAAACAAAGAATTTGTAAAAGCCTGAGGATTTAAAAAAAAATATTTAATTTAAAAACAAACAAACAAAAAAAAAAGGTAAACTTGCAATAATGATAAAAAGTGTACTTCTGAAGAGGGGAAAAACGAGACAAAAAATGAGGGAAAACGACGGAAAATGAATTTTTTTTGTTTTGGGGGTTGGTGTTTCTGCTCTTTATCCGCTGGAATGAGATATTTCCAAAATATTCCTGAAACCAGCAAAAACGTCCCAACGAAACGAAACGGAAAAAAAAAATAGAACCTGAGAATTTTAGCCATTCCTTAGGGTAGGAGAAACAGATGGATCTTATAGACCTATGACAAATATATATATATATATATATAAATCTATATGAGAAATTTAGTGGAGATGATGGGTAAGGTTTTGTTCCTTCGGTTCCGACTTTTTTATTTTGGCTCCTGTAAAAAAAAAAGGGAAAAAAAAAAAGGAAAAAACCATAACAAAATGACAAAAAAAAAGGAGAATAGGATTAACTTTTTTAAGAAAAAAAAGACAAAAAGAGAGCTTTTCCTGTAAATACGGAATTTTTCAAGGGGGGACTTCTCCCCCTTCTTTTCCTTGTTTTTTTTTTTTTTTTTCTATTATTGTTATTTTTGGGTTTTCCCCGTTTTCCTGGAGCCTGGAGTGCCGACTCCACGCCAAGCGTGTGGAACCACCGGCCCCTCCGTTTCTTCCCATCCATAACAAATTTCCTGGGATTTTAGGGGGCAGAGGGTGGGGGGGGGTGGTGTGGGGTGGTGGGGGGGGGGTTGGTGGGGGGGTGTGTGGGGGTGGGGGGGTGGTGGGGGGTGGGGGGGGTGGGGGGTGGGGGGGGGGTGGTGGGGGGTGTTGGGGGTGGGAAATTTAAAAATACAAACAAAAAAACAAACAAAAAAAAGCCGGATTTGGGCCCCGTTTTTTCCCGGGATTTTCCGAGGTGCAAGGTTAGGATGCTACAATGTTACCACTGTGCCTTCCAATGTTTCTCCATCGGCAAAACATCCCATCCTCCGAGTGGCTGATTCCGCGTTCCCTCTTTGTGTAGCGATTCCAGGGGCTGGGAGGGGGAGGGGAGGGAGGGGGGAATTCCAAGGAGTGGGATGGATTGACTCCACGTGCGGACTTTTCCCCCCCCCCCGTTCGTTTTCCTCGTTTCCGAGTGGATTTTTTCCCCCCCGAGCGCCTCATTTTTGTTGTTGTTTTTTTTTTTTTTTTTTCCGTGGGAAATGCCAATTTTTTGGGTCCTAACGAGCCTTATGAGTCCTAAAGCATTAAGTTGCACTTTGTCCAGGAGGGGGTTGATTCCCGGAATTCTCTGGCCAGTACAAAGGAAGTTTTTCCCGACCACGCCGCCGGTGGCACCGCAGCTCCGAAGTCTCGGCACAACCCGACTTCCAGAGTGACTCCCAATCCTGAGTGACTTTGGTGTACAGAACCACGCCAGTGCTCATTAAATATTTATCAGCATCCCTTTCCGTCTCCAATCCCATTTTTTTCCCAGCCCGGCGTGGCTTCCCAATCCAACCCCCCTCTCCCCCTTTGTCCGAGTCGAATTCCCGCTGAATAAACGCCATAAATCCATCCCCGAAACAGTCTAAACGTTCCATCTGTTCTCCTGGTTTGCCAGTTTTCCAGAGGCCTGGGAACAAAAACAAACCAACCAACCACAGACAAAAAGAGAGACGTTTGTACATTTTATGCAACAAAACCCGGCCCGGCCGGATCGTTATTTTGGAATTGTGTATGTAAAAGTTCTATTTTTCCATGTAGATTCTCGTTATTCCGTGTTTTCCTACATTGTGTCGGGGTCGGGGCATCGCGGTGGGTTTTTTTTTTTCCAGTGGATCGAATTCTGGGTGGTTGAATGAACAAAAAAGAATCCCATGGAGTGTCCTTGAAGGGAAAGAAAGAAACGGAATTTTCCCGCAAAAAACCGAGAAGAACAAACCCAATTCCCCACGTGCTCCCGGAGAATCCATTCAGGAAACTTCCTGGCTTTTGAGGTGTTGATAAGTTGCCAAAATGTGGAGGTGGAGTCAACTGGGAAAAACCAAGCCTGGGCTTAAATCCAGGCAGGAATAAGGCTGGACTCGGAGCTGGGCTTAGCTGAGGGAGGGTGAGAATTCGGGAATTCTGGAGCTGGGAAGAGCATGATGCCAAGGAACACGAGCCATAAATCCCATTTCCCAGGAGGTCTCAGCCCTGTTGGATCATGTTGGATTGGGGTGTCCGAGTGGGTCACTCCGCCAGGATCAGGATTGGGATCAGCAGGAAATTGAGATTTCAAGGACTGAAATGCTGGAAAACCCCAACTTGATGTTTATTAAACCCAATTTGTGGATGGAAAAGAAATGAGGAGTTTTGGGAAAAGAAATGAGGAATTTCATCCCTGGAACTGGAAAAAAGCCAGGGAAAGGTTTCCTTGTTCCATCCATCCGAGATGCTCCCTCAGCCAGCCTAGATGGAAGAGCTGAAGATCCCGCTCCGGATGAGCCAAGATTTAACAAAACCACCCCCCTTGAGTGTCTGATCCATGATTTTTCCATTTTTTCCCAGCCCAGGGAAGGCCTGCGCGTCATTCTCCGAAGCCATGGAGGTTTTTATTCCCCGTGGGAACAAAACCAGGCTGAAAGCTCCCTGAGAAAAGGCAAAATCCTGATTTTTTTAGCAGCTTTTTCCTGCCTGGATCCACCTCCACATGGCAGGAATTTATGGATCTGCTGGATTGGGAATGTTCAGCTGGAGCTGCGCTGAGCTGCAAGGACGCTCCAAGTGCCAGCAAGGCAACTTGTAGTGATTCAGTCTTCCGAGGTTTTTTGGGATTGTTTTCCAGGATTTCGGGGGGCTAGGAGGGGGGGAAGGTGCCGGAAAGGGTGGTCAGGGAGAACTTATCCATATCCAGACTCCAACAATCCCGAGCAGTGCCAGGAATGAGGAGATTTCAATGGAAAGAAGCACAAACTCCCGAGGAAAAAAAGCAACAAAATTAAAAAAAAAAAAAAGGGGGGGGGGAATTGAAAAAACCCGGAGGAAAAAAAAATCAGGAAAATTCCAACTTTTCCACTAGTTGACTGGAAAAAAAAGAACTTGGAGGTGGAAAGGTGGAATAGTGAGAAATTCCAACACAACGAGGCACCGGGGCCTGGGAAGGCCCAAGTTTTTTGTTCATTTCTGACTTTTTTGGGTTGATTTTGTTTTATTTTGTTTCTTCGGGTTTTTTTCCCTTTTTTTACTTGTTTTTTTGTTTTTCCTCCGGGACTTGAAGTCGCCTCATGTTCGTGCAGTGCTGGGCGTGGCCCCTCCTCATTTTCGAGTATTTTAGCCCTTCTGTAATGGTGAGAAATGATTATGAACTGTGGCCTTTTTTCCTTCTTGTTACTTGTGATGCAATTTCGGTGAAAAAAATAAGAATTAAAAAACAGAAAAAAAAAAAGGTGAAAAAAAAACACTGAAAAAAACCTAAAAAAAAAAACCACAAACAAAAAAAAAAGCGAGAGGTTTTACCATGTATCAGTGCCTGGCTTTTTGTTATAAAGCTTCGTTTGTCTAGTGCTCTTTTGGAATAAAATAGACGTAGGACACCCTTGTAGGATGGAAAAACTAGAGAATCCACCTCAGTTTACCGACAAGAAAAAAAAATAAATATATTTGGCTTATTTTTCACAGGAGCGATTGCCTTTTCTGCCAGGAGAAAAGAGAAAGAGAAAGAGAGAGAAAAATAAAATAAGGGGAAAAATATAAGGGGAAAAAAATAAGGGGAAAATATAAGGGAAAAAATAAGAGAAAAAATAAGGGAAAAGATGCGGGGAAAAAATAAGGAAAAATACACGGGAAAAAAATAAGAGAAAAAATAAGGGAAAAAATAAGAGGAAAAATAAGGGAAAAAAGGAGATTAAAAAATAAGGGCAAAAAGTAAGTGAAAAAAAGAGAAAAATAAGAGAAAAAGGGAAAAATAAGGGAAAAAAGGAAAAAAAGAGGGAAAAATAAGGGAAAAAAGGAAAAAAGGGAAAAATAAGGGGGAAAAGGAAAAAATAAGGGAAAAACTATACAATAAGAAAAATATAAAGGAAAAAATAAAGGGAAAAACATAAGGGACAAAAAGAAAAAAATGTAAGGAAAAAAAGAAAAAATAAGGGAAAAATCGGGGGGAAATAGGAGAAAAAATAGGGGGGGAAAAGAGGAAAAAAAAGGGAAAATATAAGGGAAAAAATAAGAGAAAAAAATAAGGGGAAAAATAAGGGGGAAAAAAAGGGGGGGAAATAAGGAAAAAATGGGGAAAAAATAAGGGGAAAATAATAAGGGAAAAAAAAGGGAAAAAGTTATGGAGATTGGTTCCATCTGTGCGGGACTTTCCGGAGCAATAAAGGTGCCCTTGGGACAAAGTGACACCGCGTCGCTCCTTGTGGAGTGGGAGTGGGGTGGGAATGGGGATGGAAAGGGGAACTGGGTGGGAATGGGGAGGGGATGGGGATGAGGTGGGAATGGGGAAAATGGAGGGACAGGTTGGGAATGTCTTTGTTCTGTTATGGAGAATACATGGAACATGTGGAATACAGGGAATATAGGGAACATATTTTATCTATAGGATATAGAAGATATATATATTTCACATATAGGATATAGGGAATATATTAGATATAGGATACATAGCATATATTTTTTATATAGGATATATTTTATATCTAGAATATATAGAATATAGGGAATATATGGAATATCTTTAATCTATAGGATATCTAGAATACATGAAATATATTTTATAGATAGAAAAACAGATAATATCGGTAATACAAGTAATGTGTAGAATAGTTATAGATTTAACAGATAATAGATAACAGGTGACATGGATATATAGATAATGTAGATGTATAGAAAAGAAATTATACAAAGAATATAAATAGTAGATGAGAAATAATATAGATAATATAGATAATATGAATTATAGATATTATGGATAATAGATAATATCGATGTATAAATAATACAGAGAAGGGATTATAATAGAGAATATAGATCAGAGATAATACATATAATATAGATAATATATATCAGAGAATATAGATAATAGTAGATATCATAGATAATAGAGATAATAGATGATAAGCTTTATAGATATAGATAATAGATGATAATAGAGAATATAGATCTATAGATAATATAGCTAATATGGCTATGTAGATAATACAGATTATAGCTGATGGTAATAGATATTATAGATAATATGGATAGTAGATAATAGAGATGTATAGATAATACAGACATTAGATGATATTAGAGAATAAATACAGATAATGGATAATATAGACAGATATATAGATAATATAGGTGATGATAATAGACTATATATCGATAATTGATTATATATATAAAACATGGATAATAGACAATATTAACATATAAATAATACAACTAAGGGATTACAATAGAGAATATAGATAATACAGATAATGGATGATAACAGAAGAATATAGATAATCTGAAAATTGATAATATAAGTAATAGATGATAATAGGTGATAATATATAGTATAGATATATAGATTATAGATAATTTTTATGTGATAAATAATGACTAATATAGGTATATAGATAATACCCATAATGGATGATAATAGACAATATAGAAAATATGGATTACGGATATATATGTATCCATATATATATATATAAAATATGTAGATATTACAGATAATAGATTATAATACATAATATAGATAATAGATAATATAGATAACAGAATATAATTAAAGATAATACAAAAAATAGATGATAATAGGGAATATACATACTACAGATATAGAGATAGTAGATTAGATGGATAATACGGATAATAGATTATAATCCATAATACACCGCCCCCAGATCGCGCCGGCCCCGCCCCCCCGGCTCGCGCCGGCCCCGCCCCCTCTCCCCGCACCGCCTTTCGCGCGCCCGTTGCGCGCGCCCGCCCTCCGCGCTCGCTCTGCGCACGCGCCGCTCTGAGGCCCGGCGGCGCTCCGGGGGGTCGCGGAGGGCGCGCGGGACCGGCGGGACCCGGAGCTGTGAGGGCGGGAGGGGCTGGGGGGCTGCGGGGGCTCCGCTCCGCTCGGCTCGGCTCCGCTCGGCTGGACTCGGTTGGACTCGGCTGGGCTCGGCTCCGCTCGGCTCGGCTCCGCTCGGCTCGGCTCGGCTCGGCTCGGCTCGGCTTCGGCTGGGCTCGGCTCTCGGCTCGGCTCGGCTCGGCTCGGCTTCGGGCTCGGCTCGGCTCGGCTCGGCTCGGCTCCGCTCGGCTCGGCTCGGCTCGGCTCCGCTCCGCTCGGCTCGGCTCGGCTCGGCTCGGCTCGGCTCCGCTCGGCTCGGCTCGGCTCCCGGGGCTGGCAGGGCTCACTGTGGAGCGCTCGGGAGGAGCACCATTCCGTGTGGGGGCTCGTCGGTAAGTCCCCCCCTTCCTCGGGGAATGACCCGTCCTGCGGCTTCTGGAGGGCTGAGCTGAGCTCGGGACAGGGCGGGGCCGCTCGGATGGGCAAAGGCAGCCTCCTGCTGGACCGCTTTTCAGTCCAAAACGGGAGGGAAATTTTGTCCACTGCTTAGGGAGCACGATTTTGGGGCTGAATCGTTCCCAGGGACGTGTCAGGTTGAACGAGGTGTTTCACATTAACATTGAAAGGGCCCCAAATGCTGGGATTTGGGTCTTTCCGGCGATTGCTCGGTGGAAGCTCTATGGAGAGAGGGGAGTCACGGCAGCTGTGCTGTCCCACACTCGGAGGGCAGGCGGCGTCGCTTCCACGTGTGCTCCCAGAGAGCCGCCGCCTCTTCAAGGCCGGGACAGGGGGAGCGGCGGGCGGATTTCTTGGCCGCGCCAGGCGGAGGGAATCCCTCACCCCCCGGCCCGGGGCCTGCCGGGGAGAACCGGCACCCGCTGCTGCCCGTGCCCGGGTGCGCGTGCCCGGTGTCCCGGCACTGCCGGGTCCTGCCCGTCCGTTCCTTGTGGCGGGACGGCAGCGGGGGGAGCGGGGCATCCGCGGTCAGGGGCCGCGCTGCCGCGGGGGGGGGAGTCGGAGGGGCCGGTGGCCCCCCAGGTAAGTGCCCCCCTGCCCGCGGGTGTGCGCTTGAATAGCTGCGTCATCCCTTGGGAGCTGCAGCCCGGGAATGTGTGTTTTCCAAGGCTGCGGGCTCCTGGCATCGATGGGGACGGGACAGGATGTTTGGGCAGGAGCTGGGGGGTGCCCTTGGGCAGTCCAAAGAAAGGGTGTTTTATGGCGTTCCCAGGAACTGCTCCAACAGCTGTAGACTTCCCCCTGCCTTCTAAGGCTAAGGATGTGGTGACAGCAAGAAGACAATTGGTGGGATTGGAGGCCACTTGCTGCCTTTTGGTCAGATGTGTAACTTGTGTAATGGGTGTGTTTCCTAGGAGAAAACATTCTGTAGTAGCCGTATGGTTTCCATAGACACCAAGTGAGTGCCACACCCTAGCGTGAGCCTTCAGGCCCTGCAAGTCCTCCCGCAGACTTGGTGAAGTACTGAAGTGTGACCTGACTGCTGGGAGTAAGGATATGTCTGGAAAATGGTAGTGCTGCCTGCTGAGCCGCTGTTTTTAGAGAAGAGGGTCCTGTGTGGCAGGTAGCAGACAGTGGACATGGCTTAGTTGCCACGTCTGTCATTGATGGGCACGGCAATCTACAGCTGTGGTTCTTGGAACAGTGGTGGCTCGTGGCTGAAGTGCTGCTGTTTGAGAGGGCAGCGGTGGTGTCTGCTGCTGGGCAGATGCCTGGGAGTGGGTCATATCCAGGGGGCAGTGTAGGCAACACGAGCAGGATGTTGGAAGATGTGAGATTTCCTTGAAACTTCACCTGTTTGTTAGCCTTCCTCCTGTGGCTCTGAGTCTCTTCCGTAACTTGTGACCTGTGTCAGGTGGTGGGGTTTCCTTGGTTTGGTTTGGTTTTTCTTGATCAAATGAAGAGGGTGGGTTTTACCACGAGAAGGATTAAGGAGGTTGTAAGAAATGTTGGAGAGAGTTGTCTAATGTTTTTGTCAGGGCATCCAAGCTGTCTGCTGTCAGTGCAGAAAGGAAGGCAAGCTACAGGGTTATTCTTGGCAAAGGGATGAAATAACTTTTGTTGTTGATTGGGCTTTTTATCGTTCTCAGAAATGAAGGAAATACTTCCGAAAGGCAACGTCGGTCTTGCAGGACGTTTATTTTTGCCAAGCTGCGCTCCGAGAGTTCTTGAGGTCCTTGGGGGGTGAGTGGGGGGCGCGGCTGCAGTGCCGCTCCCGGCCGTGTCCGCCAGGCGGCGACTGCGAGGCGGGGCCCGGCGGGAAGGAGCGGCCGCGCCGGGGCCGGGGGAGATCGACACGGGAAAGGTTCATCTCGGGCTTAACAGCGACACGTCTTCTTCTGCCTGGCTTTTCACCCTCTCTCTCCCCGTGTTGTGCAGAACTTGTCGTTGCCAGCCTGCCTCGCATGAAAAGAGATTGGTTTGTTAAGGGGAAATATAAGTACGTTGTTTTAGTAGGAAGCCTCGTGCTTTCCATCGAGATAAAGCAGAGGGGGTTGTCTGTGGGGAGAACCTATTTTCTGTTTGGGTTCTACTGCACAGAATCAACATCAGTTTAGAGGATGCCTTTAAGATCTTGGATCTGCAAGATCTTGGAGCACATGACTCTGTTTCCCTGCACCGTCCCCGAGAGGTCTAGTCTTGGCAGTGGCTGGAATTCTTCCTGATTTCTCAGCCTTTTGTTCTGGGCTAGAACAGTTCTGGCAGTGGGAGCAGCTGATGACAGGTGTTTGTCATAGACCCTCGAAAGCCCTCCCAGTCTGCTGTGTTTAATGAAACAGCTTGAGTGTTTTGTCACTGGCTTCTTAGGGCTTAAATCCAGAGTTTGAAACGTCCTAAGGATGCCTTGTGGTTGAGGGAATGTCTTCCTGCTGAATTCAGCAGGCATTCAGTGAATTTGGGCTTCTGTAGATGAATTTAGTCTAGTGTTGTGGTTTTGTTTGTTTCCATACTCGGGACAGTGAACCAGATGTTCTTTTTCCCTTGCCATGGGCGCTCTGAGGAGACCAAATGTCCAGAATGGTGCCGGTGACTTGGCTCGTGCACCTGCCGGGTGGAGGAGCTGGTTTGGCTCTGCACAGCCCTGCTCTGGAGGCCGGCAGGGCACTCTCTGGGTGCCCTGCAGCGCTGCCCCGGGAGCAGAGCAGCCCATGCTGGGCAGTTCCTCAGGGCAGCTCTTGTGCTCTCTCTGGTCCTTTGCAGCGGAGGAGCCGGACCAGCTGCAGAGCCCGTTACGGTCGAAGCGGCTGAGCTGGTGCTGGCCGTGCCAAAGCAGAGGAACCGCCCAGGCCGCCAGAGATGCTGAGGAAGGGCCGACGAATTGGTGGTTACCGGGACAACCCGTGGGCTGTAGCTGAGCTCCACCCACCGCCTGTCCAAGGAGCTGCAGGTAATGGAAAGCCGGCTCGTGACCCCCAGCTCTTAAGGGCTTCACAGAGACGGTCGGGTCCTTTCCTGAGCTCGTTGGAAAGAAACGCCACTGCTCCTGTTCCTGCCGGGCCCGTGTGGCTGCCTGCCTGAAAGTTCCTTTGTTTTTCTTTGCCTTGCTTTCCCCTCCTGCCCCACTGCTCGGTGCATTTCTTCAGCTGAGGAACAAAGTGAAGCGGGAGCGGAATGCCAGGCTGCAGCACCAGAGGGAGCGTTGGAAGGAGCGCAGCTTGGAGGCAGCGGTGCTGGAGAAGCGTGCCAGTGAGCTGCCAGAGCGCCTGGGGAAGAGAAAGGCAGCTCTGCCCCAGGAGGAGAATGTACCGGTAAGTGCAGGAGTTGTCCTAACAACAACAACATGAATTTTGTTGCCTGGACAAGTCTGAAGTAAAAACTTGCTTGTGGGGAGGGCAGGCTGTTCAGATGCTGGACCTGTTGTCTTGATCCATGTGTAGTGGAAGGCTTGTGGCATTAAAGTCCTTTTTGTGGGGCATTAGTGTTAACCTGCTTACTCTTTACAGACAAGAAACCTTTTTGTGCTGTTGTGGGTTGTTTTTTAATAAGGGGTTTTTTTGTGGTGTTTTGTTTTGTTTTGTTTTGTGGTTTTTTTTGCTATTTCTACCTCAGGTTTATAATTCTTAAAGGTTTTTCATAAAAGCCTCTTTAACCTTGGAGTATCATTTGCTGCTTGTTTTCTCCTTTGTGACTTCTGTTTCAAGCTCTGATGGATGGATCCTGCGGCCTAAAATTCTTGACGTGTTCGTCTTTTTTTTTTTCCCCCAAGGTTTCTTCAGGTGGGATTTCCCCACAGCCAGTGGCTTCTGCTCCAAGGGGAGTGGCAGCAGTAGGTCCTTCTATCCAGTCCTCTGCTACGCCATGTATTGCTTCCAGACCTGAACTTGGGGTGAAAGCAGCATTCTCGGGTGGGACACGAGCCTTGCCAGGCAGCTGAGGGGCTGCTAAAATCACAAAATCTGCCCAACGTGGGAGCTGGGAACCGCTGACAAGCTGAAGCTCCTGCAGGTGAGAGCTTACAATTACTAGTTCTTATCCAGACATGTTTTGGTTCCCCTCACAGCTCTGTTTTGGTGTTTTGGGTTCTTTTTTCTGTTTCTTTTTAAAGCAAAGACTTATTTGCAATGTGAGTCTCACTACTTGCAATTTTTTTTTTTTAGTTCTCTTAGTGAGCAATTTGAATTGTTAGACAGCGTGGACTGCAGAAGGATTTTTCAGTAAACTGATTGTTTTTTAATTTATTGTAAAGCTCTCCTAAAAACTCTACACCGGTGTGTGTTCGCTGCACCTGCCCTGGGGGCTGCGGGGAGAAGCAGCTGGGGGGGGTTTGCTCTCTGCCCCTTTGCCACCTTCCCCTCGGTTCTCTGGGACTCCAGGGAATCCCAGCTCCCCTTGGCTTCTCCGGGGGCCTCGCGGCAGGGTTTCCAAGTGTGGCGCTGAGATTTTCTGGCCTGGGAACTGATGGCTGTTTCGGGGCACGTCTCAGCGGGCAGTCTGTCTTTGAACGCTTGCCGGGGCAGGAGAATTGCGGCGGAAGAAAGCAAAGGAAGCCCAGAGCCTGGAGTAGGCAGGCCCGGGCCTCTGGTGAGCCCAGGCCTTGCTGCTCGGTGCCGATTGTGCCCGGGGCTTGTTCCTCACCATTCGGTTCCAAATGAGAGGGGAGCAAGAGGCAGAACAGCCCGCTGCTGCTGCTGCTGCTGCTGCTGCTGGGGCTGAACTGTCTGCAGTGCCCGGGGGCCGGGCAGGACTTGGCCCCGATGCCTGCATTGCTCTGCAGTGGCCAGGGAGGGGTCCCAAAAGTCACCCCCCCGCCTGCTGTGCTGCACAGCAGGGGCTGGCTGGGCCGGTTCCCGGCCGGGGGAGCCCGGGGGAGGCCGTGCTGGGGCTGAGGGGCTGCTGCTCTCTGGGCCTCTCGAGCTTTGCCTTGGAATCCCAAAGCCTGTGCCTGCGCGGGGGAGAGGAGGCAAAGGTGACTGTCAATTGGTTTGTTGTGGAGTGTTTTGGGGCCGAGTTAATGCTCTTGGCTTGTTGTGTGTCAGTTCCCAGCCTCGGTCAGGGCTTCCCGGGGAGCGTTGCCGCTGCTGCCGCCGCTGCCGCCGGGAGAGAGAAGTCCTTTGGGAAGCCGGGATAAAACCAGCAACTCTGTGAATTGCTCGCCTTTTCCTAGGGAAGGGCAGGTTTTCGGGAAGAAAGGCCCGTCCTCGCGAAAGGCGCCGCGGGTCTCGCAAGGGGGGGGGGCGCGGCTGCAGTGCCGCTCCCGGCCGTGTCCGCCAGGCGGCGACTGCGAGGCAGCGCCCGGCGGTCGGGGGCGGCGAGCGGCGGTGTTTGGTCAGTGCCGGGCTTCTCCGAGCTTCAGTCCGGGCTCGGAGGCGTCCTAAGGATGCCTTGGGGTCGAGGGAGTGTGTTCCTGCGGAGTTCAGCAGGCGTTCGGTGAATTTGGGCTTCTGCAGGTGAATTCGGTCCGGTGGTGTGGTTTTGTTGGTTTCCGTCCTCAGGACAGTGACCCACAGGTTCTTTTTCCCCTCGCCGTGGGCGCTCCAAGGAGACCAAAGGTGCAGAATTCTGCCGGTGACTTGGCTTGCGTTGCCAGTCCGATTGCCAGGATCGAACAGGGACGGAGGTTCCTCCCGGACAAAAGGGGCCAGCGCAGAAAGCTCGGGCTGCCCCGGCAGTGCCCGGGCTGGCCCCAGCACCTGGCAAAACCTCTTAGTGAAAAGGCAGGGAACGACTGCGGTTGTTCTGCCCTTTCTTTAGCCAGGGACTGGAACACGGACAAAATCAAGGGGCTCTTTGACCTGGGCAGGCTCCCAGCATTTTTCAGCCTTCCTTCGCAGGGCATTCTCACCCTCTGAAAAGCTGAAAGGCTTTAACAGCTGGAGACGCGCCTGCAGCTGTGCAGATTAATGTCCTTTCTTTTAGGAAACGAAGGGGAAGTTTTCCTGTTGTGAGCCTAAATACCGAGTCTACTCTGTTTTTTCAAGCAGGTGACGAAGCTTATGGAAAAAAAGACCAAAGGCCTCGAGGTGAGTCCATTCTACCCAGTTCTGCTTTTCTGGGATCGGGTTGGGAAAATCACGTGAAATTCTAAAAAGCTTCTCTCCGTGTTTTCTAGTTGTTTTTTCAGCCTTGGTGTAAGTTTCACGTAGAAAAGGGCATAGAATTGTTAGAACAGAGAAACACGACTTTCTCGGGAGAGATGGAAGAAAAGGCTGCTGATTCCAGTTCTGCTTTTCTTGTCTTCTGTTAGACTGTCATTTTCTCTCCCCTACTGTTCAAATAGGCAGCAATTAATTGCTCTGCTGAAGAGTTTGCTGTACTACGTGTCTGTCAAATTGATGCCTTCAACTCAAGATAGCACCTGCTCCTTAGTTACAAAAAGTTCCTCACAGGAAATTTTCAGGCGTGCCCATAAATCTCCTGGCTGTTTGTTTGGGAGAACAGGGTTTTCTCGTCTGTAACAGAACAGTCGTGGCATTTGCTATGGAATGCTGGTGGCAATCTAGTCAGAAGAGGCCCCCGTGCTTCACTAATTTTGCCTTTTTGTTGTTCAGGGTGACTTCTTCCCAGGGATGTTCTTCTTGACCCCCCGGGGCAAATGGAGGTATTCACCTGGTCAGCGTCAGGAGCCATCCTAACTGAGGCCTCGGTGAGTGCTTTTTGTGTGACCGGACGGTGAAGCTGTGGGAATGACCTGGCTATTTCTCAGTGTGGTCCTAATTAAGGTGTCTTTTACTCCGTGTTCCCAGGCTCCCTGTTTCCCTTCGGTGGCCGTGGGTGTGCCGGACGCCTCTGGCAGGACTAACCCCGTGGCTTTTCTGTCCAACGTGCTGTGCTGTGCTGTGCTGTGTGTGCCCGCAGGTAAGAAAAGCTGGGAGTGCAGTCCCTCTGCTTTGCTCGCTGTGTCTCTTGGGGAGTGCTTTTGGAGGGGAATCCCAGAGCGATTTGGTTTGAAGGGGACCTTCAAAGGCCAGCCTGTCTTCCGTGGGCAGGGACACCTTCCACTGTCCCCGGGTGCTGCGAGTCCCATCCAGCCCGGCCTGGAACACTTGCAGGGATGGGGCAGGCTCAGCTTCCCTGTGCAGTGTGCTCTAATATCTCTCCACTGGCATCCTGAAAAATGTCGTCAGCGTGTTTTGTTGGACGCCGGTAAGCAGGACCCGGGTGAAGAGGACATTCTCTGAGGTGCTGGGAGAAGGAGGACTCGTGCGGGCACCTCCAGAGACAGCGGGAACGGGAGCGTGCTGCGGAGAAGGAAAATTCCAGGGGGTGGGTGCCGAGAAATTTGTCCTTCCCTCGCCCTGTGCTCTGCACTCAGCAATGGGTCAAGTGCAGAAGTTTCCTGGGGACCCTGGGAAATGATGCCGGGTCTGCTAAGAAAAGTGGGGCCAAAGGAGCAGGACCTGGGTCTGCGAGCGTGGGAGAAACAAGGGCCGGGTCATCCTCTGCCTCCGGGAGGGAGGGCAGCAGGAAAGGCCACGGACTAAAGCACTGAAGTGCCGTTCCCCAGGGAGCCCCTGCCCAGCACTGAACTTGCTTGTGCACTTGCTGTCCCTTTCCCAGCGGAGCCGAAGCGTCGGGTGCGGGTGCCGGGGGGATGGAGCTGCCAAGGACAAACTGGGAGGGTGTTTGCGAGGGAAGGGGGGAGAAGGAGCTCCTGACGTGCTTTTTCTCCTTCTTCATCCCACAGAATTGCCACGAGAGGAAATACCTCAGAGGGGCTTCCCTCCGGATAAGCCCTGAATATGCCAGGAGGTTTCAGCCGGGAGGAAAGGAGCTGTGGAAGAAAAGCAGCCTAAAAATAGCCAGTGGGGATCATCAGGTTTTCCAGCCAAGAAGCACAAGGAGGGAGATGAGGGAATCGGGTTCCAATTCCTAATGATTTGGTGGGTGCAGGAATGATTTGTGTGTGTTTTCCAGTCCCTTTTGATTCCTGAGATGGTTTTAAAATGATGGCTTTAGCAATCAACTAAATCGGAGATGTTGTTTCTGGGAGGAAATGGTGCCAAATAAATGCAGAGTTTTGGGTCAGGTTTTGGGATGATTGGGGTCAGTTTTGGGTCAGCTTTTGGGATGATTTGGGTCAGGTTTTGGGGTCAGTTTTGGGTCATTGTTTGGGGTGATTTGGGTCGGTTTTGGGTCAATTTTTGGGGAGCACTGGGTGTTCCTGGGGGTTGTTGGGGAGCACTGGGTGTTTACTGGGGAGCACTGGGAGAGAAAATGAAAAATAAAGAGAATAAAAAATAAACGAAATAAAAAAATGAAACATAAAAAACAAAAGAAAATTAAAAAAAAAAAGGCAAAAAAACTAAAAAGGAAATAAAATGAAAATGAAATAAAAGAGAAAAAAAAAAAGAAAAAAAAAAAAGAAACCCCTTCTTGGGCACCCCGTTTCCTCTCCTCCCGCCCCCCGACCCGTAAATTGCGGGGTCATCACCCCTCAAATGTGAGACGGGGATCCCAAAATGCGGGTGGGGGAACCCCAGGGAGCCGAAAAAGCGGAGGGGGAGCCGCAGTAAGAAAGCGAAGCCGGGCGGTCGGGCGGCGGGGTGGGGGGGCAGGCAAGGTGGCGACGGCGGCGCGTGCGCAGTCGTTGGCAAGACGCCGGCGATCACGTGGTAAGTAAGGGCAGCCAGGAGCGGGACCGGCGACGCATGCGCAGTGGCTCTCGTGGCGGTGCAGCGCTCCCCGCTCGAGTTAAGGGCCGGTTCCGGCGGCAGGGCGGGACTGGCGGTCTCCCGTCTCTGGCGGGGTGTGTGTGGGGGGAATAACGTGAAGATTTTTTGGGGTGAAAGCGCAGAAATTAGCGAGGAGGGCCGGTAATTTGGGTAAACTCGGTCACCGGAAGTAGAGAGCGACCGGAAGTCCTCCAAGGCCCCGGCCCGGCAGTCCGCCAAGCCCACAGTAAAGATGGCGCCGCCGGGACCGGAACGACCACACTAAAGATGGCGGCCCCGGCCCGGAAGTTCGCCCCGACGCCACACTCAAGATGGCGCCGCCAGGACCGGAACTTAGCCGAGGCCACACTCAAGATGGCGGCGAGAGGCCCCCGCCCTGGCCTCAGAGAGGCGTCTATCCTGTTGCCTGACCTCCGCCGCGACCCGGACGACCCCCGCCCCGCGCCCGCAGCGCCGTCTCGCCGCGCCGCTTCCCGCTGTGGGGACGGGGCGGGGCGCTCGGCGGCGCCGGGCGCGGGCGGCAGGTTCGCGGGCGGCGGCAGGCACCGGCGCGGGCAGACCCCTCTCGCGCCGCGGCGCGCCGCGCACGCGCGCCGATCTCAGGCGGTCGCCGTCCGCCCGCCCCGTTCCGCCCCGCTCCGCTCCCGGTCGGTCCCGCCGTGCCCCGGACATGCTGTCGGGGCTGCGCCGCCGCCTCCCCCCCCCGGAAGCGACCCACGGCGGCAGATCCGACGTCGGGCTCTGCAGGAGATCGTCGCCGGGGTAAGCGGGGGCCCGGCGGGGGGGCGGCGGCCGCTCTTCTGCCTCTCCCGCGGCCAGCGGGGCCTGCAGGCAGGGGAAGCGACGGGCAGCTTTCTCGCCTCTGCGGAGAAACTTGCACCTGCGTGCCGCCGCAGGGCCGGGTTCGGATGTGCCCTGGCATTGCACACGCACCACACCCCCCCGCGGGGAGGGTCTGCGCTGCCTCGGGGACCCTGTCTGTGCTGCCGGGAGAGAGAAATCCTTTGGGAAGCTGGGCTGGAAACAGCAACTCTGTGAACTGCTCAGCTTTTCCTAGGCAAGGGCAGGTTTTAGGGAAGAAAGGCCCGGACGCGCGAAAGGCGCCGCGGGTCTCGCCAAGGGGGGGGGGGCGCGCGGCTGCAGCGCCGCGCGCGGCTGCAGTGCCGCTCCCGGCCGTGTCCGCCAGGCGGCGACTGTGAGGCAGGGCCCGGCGCTCGGGGGCGCTCTCGCAAGCGACGCTTGCCCTGGGAAAGCGGCGGGGTTTGGCCACTGCCGGCCTTCCCCCGGAGGGCCCGGGCTGGCCCAGCGCCTGGCAAAACCTCGTAGGGAAAAGGCAAGCAACACCTGCGGTGGTTCTGCCCTTTCTTTAGCCAGGGACTGGAACACAGACAAAATCAAGGGGCTCTTTGACCTGGGCAGGCTCCCAGCATTTTTCAGCCTTCCTTAGCAGGGCATTCTCACCCTCTGAAAAGCTGAAAGGCTTTAACAGCTGGAGACGCGCCTGCAGCTGTGCAGATTAATGGAGTTTCTTTGAGGAAACGAAGGGGAGGTTTTCCTGTTGTGAGCCTAAATACCGAGTCTACTCTGCTTTTTCAATCAGGTGACGAAGCTTATGGAAAAAAAGACCAAAGGCCTCGAGGTGAGCACATTCTACCCAGTTCTGCTTTTCTGGGATCGGTTTGGGAAAATCACGTGAAATTCTAAAAAGCTTCTCTCCGTGTTTTCTAGTTGTTTTTTCAGCCTTGGTCTAAGTTTCATGTAGAAAAGGGCATAGAATTATTAGAACAGACCAACTAGACTTTCTCGGGAGAGATGGAAGAAAAGGCTGCTGATTGCAGTTCTGCTTTTCTTGTCTTCCCTTCGACCGTCATTTTCTCTCCCCTGCTGTTCAAATAGGCAGCAATTAATTGCTCTGCTGAAGAGTTTGCTGTACTAAGTGTCTGTCAAATTGATGCCTTCAACTCAAGATAGCACCTGCTCCTTAGTTACAAAAAGTTCCTCACAGGAAATTTTCAGGCGTGCCCATAAACCTCCTGGCTGTTTGTTTGGGAGTACAGGGTTTTCTCGTCTGTAACAGAGCAGTCGTGGCATTTGCTATGGAATGCTGGTGGCAATCTAGTCAGAAGAGGCCCCCGTGCTTCACTACTTTTGCCTTTTTGTTGTTCAGGGTGACTTCTTCCCAGGGATGTTCTTCTTGACCCCCCGGGGCAAATGGAGGTATTCACCTGGTCAGCGTCAGGAGCCATCCTAACTGAGGCCTCGGTGAGTGCTTTTTGTGTGACCGGACGGTGAAGCTGTCTGTGGGAATGACCTGGCTAGTGCTCGGTGTGGTCCTAATTAAGGTGTCTTTTACTCCGTGTTCCCAGGCTCCCTCTTTTCCTTCGGTCGCCGTGGGTGTGCCGGACGCCTCTGGCAGGACTAACCCCGTGGCTTTTCTGTCCAACGTGCTGTGCTGTGTGTGCCTGCAGGTAAGAAAAGCGGGGAGTGCAGTCCCTCTGCTTTGCTTGCTGTGTCTCTTGGGTAGTGATTTTGGAGGGGAATCCCAGAGCGATTCGGTTTGAAGGGGACCTTCAAAGGCCAGCCTGCCTTCCGTGGGCAGGGACACCTTCCGCTCTCATCCCCCGCTGGATGCTCCCAGTCCCGTCCAGCCCGGCCTGGAACACTTGCAGGGATGGGGCAGGCTCAGCTTCCCTGGGCAGTGTGCTCTAATATCTCTGCACTGGCATCCTGAAAAATGTCGTCAGCGTGTTTTGTTCAACGACGGTAAGCAGGACCCGGGTGAAGAGGACATTCTGTTAGGTGCAGAGGGAAATAATTCTCCTTTGAAGCCAAATGGATTCAGGTTTGCACGAGTCTTGTCTGCCTTATGTTTGAATTGCTTTCTATTCTAGGCAGTTGTTTTAAATTAAACTTTTATTTTGTGTCTCCCCCCCAGTATCCTGTCCAAGACAAAGCTACCTTTCCTCGTGGGAATGGACTGGCCGGGCTTTGGCAGTCTGGCCCCTCGAAAGCCTTAAGTGACCTCTTCCAACAGGGGAAGACTGAAGCAAGCGGTGCCAGACAGAACTGGAGTTTCTGGAGAATAAAAGCTGGAAGCGTGCCCCCGAAAATCCCCCCGGCTGGTCAGCGGTCTGACTTGCACGGACCGGTGGCCTTGGCCAGGGGCGGTCCTGCGGGAAGCGCCTTTGCCCAGGCTGTAATTTTAATTTCCATTGGATGCTTGGCAAAGCCCCCCTGGGTGAGCCCCAGTGCCTGGCAGGAGCGGAGCGGGCTTCCAGGGAGGTATTCACCTGGTCAGCGGCAGGAGCCATCCTAACTGAGGCCTCGGTGAGTGCTTTTTGTGTGACGGGACAGTGAAGCTGTGGGAATGACCTGGCTAGTGCTCGGTGTGGTCCTAATTAAGGTGTCTTTTACTCCGTGTTCCCAGGCTCCCTGTTTTCCTTCGGTCGCCGTGGGTGTGCCGGACGCCTCTGGCAGGACTAACCCCGTGGCTTTTCTGTCCAACGTGCTGTGCTGTGCTGTGCTGTGTGCGCCTGCAGGTAAGAAAAGCGGGGAGTGCAGTCCCTCTGCTTTGCTCGCTGTGTCTCTTGGGGAGTGATTTTTGAGGGGAATCCCAGAGCGATTTGGTTTGAAGGGGACCTTCAAAGGCCAGCCTGCCTTCCGTGGGCAGGGACACCTTCCGCTCTCATCCCCGGCTGGATGCTCCCCGTCCCGTCCAGCCCGGCCTGGAACACTTGCAGGGATGTGCATGCTTCATCCCTGGGAGTGTGCTCTAATAGAAATCTCTGGCAACTGGCATCCTGACAAATGTCGTCATCACGTGTTTGTGGGTTGGACGCCGGTTAAGCAGGACCGGGTTAAGAGGCATTCTCTGAGGGGCTGGGAAGAAGGAGGACTCTTGCTGTCACCCCTCAGAGAACAGCGGAACGGATCGTGCTTCGGAAAAGGAACATTCATGGGGTGGGTGCCGAGAAATTTGTCCTTCCCTCAGCCCTGTGGCTCTGCACTCAGGCATGGGCAAGTTCAGAAGTTTCCTGGGGACCCCTGGGAAATAATGCCGGGTCTGCGAAGGAAAAGTGGGGCCAACAGGAGCAGGACCGGGGATCTGCGGCGGGGGAGAAACAATGGCCGGTCAATCCACTGCCTCCGGGGGGAGGGCAGCAGGAAAGGCCACGGACTAAAGCACTGAAGTGCCGTCCCCCAGGGAGCCCCTGCCCAGCACTGAACTTGCTTGTGCACTTGCTGTCCCTTTCCCAGCGGAGCCGAAGCGTCGGGTGCGGGTGCCGGGGGCATGGAGCTGCCAAGGACAAACTGGGAGGGTGTTTGCGAGGGAAGGGGGGAGAAGGAGCTCTTGACGTGCTTTTTTCCTTCTTCATCCCACAGAATTGCCACGGGAGGAAATACTTCAGAGGGGCTTCCCTCCGGATAAGCCCTGAATGTGCCAGGAGGTTTCAGCCGGGAGGAAAGGAGCTGTGGAAGAAAAGCAGCCTAAAAATAGCCAGCGGGGATCATCAGGTTTTCCAGCCAAGAAGCACAAGGAGAGAGATGAGGGAATGGGGTTCCAATTCCTAATGATTTGGTGGGTGCAGGAATGATTTGTGTGTGTTTTCCAGTGCCTTTTGATTCCTGAGATGGTTTTAAAATGATGGCTTTAGCAATCAACTAAATGGGAGATGTTGTTTCTGGGAGGAAATGGTGCCAAATAAATGCAGAGTTTTGGGTCAGGTTTTGGGATGATTTGGGTCAGGTTTTGGGGTCAGTTTGGAGTCACTGTTTGGGGTGATTGGGGTCAGTTTTGGGTCAGGTTTTGGGATGATTTGGGTCAGGTTTTGGGGTCAGTTTTGGGTCAGCTTTTGGGGTGATTTGGGTCGGTTTTGGGTCATTTTTTGGGGAGCACTGGGTGTTCCTGGGGGTTGTTGGGGAGCACTGGGTGTTTACTGGGGAGCACTGGGAGAGAAGATGAAAAATAAAGAGAATAAAAAATAAACGAAATAAAAAAATGAAACATAAAAAACAAAAGAAAATTAAAAAAAAAAAAAGGCAAAAAAACTAAAAAGGAAATAAAATGAAAATGAAATAAAAGAGAAAAAAAAAAAAGAAAAAAAAAAAGAAACCCCTTCTTGGGCACCCCGTTTCCTCTCCTCCCGCCCCCCGACCCGTAAATTGCGGGGTCATCACCCCTCAAATGTGAGACGGGGATCCCAAAATGCGGGTGGGGGAACCCCAGGGAGCCGAAAAAGCGGAGGGGGAGCCGCAGTAAGAAAGCGAAGCCGGGCGGTCGGGCGGCGGGGTGGGGGGGGGCAGGCAAGGTGGCGACGGCGGCGCGTGCGCAGTCGTTGGCAAGACGCCGGCGATCACGTGGTAAGTAAGGGCAGCCAGGAGCGGGACCGGCGACGCATGCGCAGTGGCTCTCGTGACGGTGCAGCGCTCCCCGCTCGAGTTAAGGGCCGGTTCCGGCGGCAGGGCGGGACTGGCGGTCTCCCGTCTCTGGCGGGGTGTGTGTGGGGGGAATAACGTGAAGATTTTTTGGGGTGAAAGCGCAGAAATTAGCGAGGAGGGCCGGTAATTGGGGTAAACTCGGTCACCGGAAGTAGAGAGCGACCGGAAGTCCTCCAAGGCCCCGGCCCGGCAGTCCGCCAAGCCCACAGTAAAGATGGCGCCGCCAGGACCGGAACGACCACACTAAAGATGGCGGCCCCGGCCCGGAAGTTCGCCCCGACGCCACACTCAAGATGGCGCCGCCAGGACCGGAACTTAGCCGAGGCCACCCTCAAGATGGCGGCGAGAGGCCCCCGCCCTGGCCTCAGAGAGGCGTCTATCCTGTTGCCTGACCTCCGCCGCGACCCGGACCCCCGCCCCGCGCCCGCAGCGCCGTCTCGCCGCGCCGCTTCCCGCTGTGGGGACGGGGCGGGGCGCTCGGCGGCGCCGGGCGCGGGCGGCAGGTTCGCGGGCGGCGGCAGGCACCGGCGCGGGCAGACCCCTCTCGCGCCGCGGCGCGCCGCGCACGCGCGACGATCCCACGCGGTCGCCGTCCTCCCGCCCCGTTCCGCCCCGTTCCGCCCCGTTCCGCCCCGTTCCGCCCCGTTCCGCCCCGCTCCGCTCCGCTCCCGGTCGGTCCCGCCGTGCCCCGGAGATGCTGTCGGGGCTGCGCCGCCGCCTCCCCCCCCCCCCGGAAGCGACCCACGGCGGCAGATCCGACGTCGGGCTCTGCAGGAGATCGTCGCCGGGGTAAGCGGGGGCCCGGCGGGGGGGCGGCGGCCGCTCTTCTGCCTCTCCCGCGGCCAGCGGGGCCTGCAGGCAGGGGAAGCGACGGGCAGCTTTCTCGCCTCTGCGGAGAAACTTGCACCTGCGTGCCGCCGCAGGGCCGGGTTCGGATGTGCCCTGGCATTGCACACGCACCACACCCCCCCGCGGGGAGGGTCTGCGCTGCCTCGGGGACCCTGTCTGTGCTGCCGGGAGAGAGAAATCCTTTGGGAAGCTGGGCTGGAAACAGCAACTCTGTGAACTGCTCAGCTTTTCCTAGGCAAGGGCAGGTTTTAGGGAAGAAAGGCCCGGACGCGCGAAAGGCGCCGCGGGTCTCGCCAAGGAGGGGGGGGGGGGCGCGCGGCTGCAGTGCCGCTCCCGGCCGTGTCCGCCAGGCGGCGACTGTGAGGCAGGGCCCGGCGCTCGGGGGCGCTCTCGCAAGCGACGCTTGCCCTGGGAAAGCGGCGGGCTTTGGCCACTGCCGGCCTTCCCCCGCAGTGCCCGGGCTGGCCCAGCGCCTGGCAAAACCTCGTAGGGAAAAGGCAAGCAACACCTGCGGTGGTTCTGCCCTTTCTTTAGCCAGGGACTGGAACACAGACAAAATCAAGGGGCTCTTTGACCTGGGCAGGCTCCCAGCATTTTTCAGCCTTCCTTAGCAGGGCATTCTCACCCTCTGAAAAGCTGAAAGGCTTTAACAGCTGGAGACGCGCCTGCAGCTGTGCAGATTAATGTCCTTTCTTTTAGGAAACGAAGGGGAAGTTTTCCTGTTGTGAGCCTAAATACCGAGTCTACTCTGCTTTTTCAATCAGGTGACGAAGCTTATGGAAAAAAAGACCAAAGGCCTCGAGGTGAGTCCATTCTACCCAGTTCTGCTTTTCTGGGATCGGGTTGGGAAAATCACGTGAAATTCTGAAAAGCTTCTCTCCGTGTTTTCTAGTTGTTTTTTCAGCCTTGGTGTAAGTTTCATGTAGAAAAGGGCATAGAATTGTTAGAACAGAGAAACACGACTTTCTCGGGAGAGATGGAAGAAAAGGCTGCTGATTCCAGTTCTGCTTTTCTTGTCTTCTGTTAGACTGTCATTTTCTCTCCCCTACTGTTCAAACAGGCAGCAATTAATTGCTCTGCTGAAGAGTTTGCTGTACTAAGTGTCTGTCAAATCGATGCCTTCAACTCAAGATAGCACCTGCTCCTTAGTTACAAAAAGCTCCTCACAGGAAATTTTCAGGCGTGCCCATAAACCTCCTGGCTGTTTGTTTGGGAGTACAGGGTTTTCTCGTCTGTAACAGAATAGTCGTGGCATTTGCTATGGAATGCTGGTGGCAATCTAGTCAGAAGAGGCCCCCGTGCTTCACTACTTTTGCCTTTTTGTTGTTCAGGGTGACTTCTTCCCAGGGATGTTCTTCTTGACCCCCTGGGGCAAATGGAGGTATTCACCTGGTCAGCGTCAGGAGCCATCCTAACTGAGGCCTCGGTGAGTGCTTTTTGTATGACTGGATGGTGAAGCTGTGGGAATGACCTGGCTAGTGCTCGGTGTACTCCTAATTAAGGTGTCTTTTACTCCGTGTTCCCAGGCTCCCTCTTTCCCTTCGGTGGCCGTGGGTGTGCCGGACGCCTCTGGCAGGGCTAACCCCGTGGCTTTTCTGTCCAACGTGCTGTGCTGTGCTGTGCTGTGTGTGCCTGCAGGTAAGAAAAGCTGGGAGTGCAGTCCCTCTGCTTTGCTCGCTGTGTCTCTTGGGGAGTGATTTTGGAGGGGAATCCCAGAGCGATTCGGTTTGAAGGGGACCTTCAAAGGCCATCCTGCCTTCCGTGGGCAGGGACACCTTCCGCTCTCATCCCCGGCTGGATGCTCCCAGTCCCGTCCAGCCCGGCCTGGAACACTTGCAGGGATGGGGCAGGCTCAGCTTCCCTGGGCAGTGTGCTCTAATATCTCTGCACTGGCATCCTGAAAATGTCGTCAGCGTGTTTTGTTCAACGATGGTAAGCAGGACCCGGGTGAAGAGGACATTCTGTTAGGTGCAGAGGGAAATAATTCTCCTTTGAAGCCAAATGGATTCAGATTTGCTCGAGTCTTGTCTGCCTTATGTTTGAATTGCTTTCTATTCTAGGCAGTTGTTTTAAATTAAACTTTTATTTTGTGTCTCCCCCCCAGTATCCTGTCCAAGACAAAGCTACCTTTCCTCGTGGGAATGTACCGGCCGGGCTTTGGCAGTCTGGCCCCTCGAAAGCCTTAAGTGACCTCTTCCAACAGGGGAAGACTGAAGCAAGCGGTGCCAGACAGAACTGGAGTTTCTGGAGAATAAAAGCTGGAAGCGTGCCCCCGAAAATCCCCCCGGCTGGTCAGCGGTCTGACTTGCACGGACCGGGGGCCTTGGCCAGGAGCGGTCCTGCGGGAAGCGCCTTTGCCCAGGCTGTAATTTTAATTTCCATTGGATGCTTGGCAAAGCCCCCCTGGGTGAGCCCCAGTGCCTGGCAGGAGCGGAGCGGGCTGCCAGGGAGGTATTCACCTGGTCAGCGGCAGGAGCCATCCTACCTGAGGCCTCGGTGAGTGCTTTTTGTGTGACGGGACAGTGAAGCTGTGGGAATGACCTGGCTAGTGCGCGGTGTGGTCCTAATTAAGGTGTCTTTTACTCCGTGTTCCCAGGCTCCCTGTTTTCCTTCGGTCGCCGTGGGTGTGCCGGACGCCTCTGGCAGGACTAACCCCGTGGCTTTTCTGTCCAACGTGCTGTGCTGTGCTGTGCTGTGCGTGCCTGCAGGTAAGCAAAGCGGGGAGTGCAGTCCCTCTGCTTTGCTCGCTGTGTCTCTTGGGGAGCGATTTTGGAGGGGAATCCCAGAGCGATTTGGTTTGAAGGGGACATTCAAAGGCCAGCCTGCCTTCCGTGGGCAGGGACACCTTCCACTGTCCCCGGTTGCTGCGAGTCCCGTCCAGCCCGGCCTGGAACACTTGCAGGGATGGGGCAGGCTCAGCTTCCCTGGGCAGTGTGCTCTAATATCTCTCCACTGGCATCCTGAAAAATGTCGGCAGCGTGTTTTGTTGGACGCCGGTAAGCAGGACCCGGGTGAAGAGGACATTCTCTGAGGTGCTGGGAGAAGGAGGACTCGTGCGGGCACCTCCAGAGACAGCGGGAACGGGAGCGTGCTGCGGAGAAGGAAAATTCCAGGGGGTGGGTGCCGAGAAATTTGTCCTTCCCTCGCCCGGTGCTCTGCACTCAGCAATGGGTCAAGTGCAGAAGTTTCCTGGGGACCCTGGGAAATGATGCCGGGTCTGCTAAGAAAAGTGGGGCCAAAGGAGCAGGACCTGGGTCTGCGAGCGTGGGAGAAACAAGGGCCGGGTCATCCTCTGCCTCCGGGAGGGAGGGCAGCAGGAAAGGCCACGGACTCAAGCACTGAAGTGCCGTTCCCCAGGGAGCCCCTGCCCAGCACTGAACTTGCTTGTGCACTTGCTGTCCCTTTCCCGGCGGAGCCGAAGCGTCGGGTGCGGGTGCCGGGGGCATGGAGCTGCCAAGGACAAACTGGGAGGGTGTTTGCGAGGGAAGGGGGGAGAAGGAGCTCTTGACGTGCTTTTTTTCCTTCTTCATCCCACAGAATTGCCCCGGGAGGAAATACTTCAGAGGGGCTTCCCTCCGGATAAGCCCTGAATGTGCCAGGAGGTTTCAGCCGGGAGGAAAGGAGCTGTGGAAGAAAAGCAGCCTAAAAATAGCCAGCGGGGCTCATCAGGTTTTCCAGCCAAGAAGCACAAGGAGAGAGATGAGGGAATGGGGTTCCAATTCCCAATGATTTGGTGGGTGCAGGAATGATTTGTGTGTGTTTTCCAGTGCCTTTTGCTTCCCGAGATGGTTTTAAAATGATGGCTTTAGCAATCAACTAAATCGGAGATGTTGTTTCTGGGAGGAAATGGTGCCAAATAAATGCAGAGTTTTGGGTCAGGTTTTGGGATGATTTGGGTCAGGTTTTGGGGTCAGTTTGGGGTCACTGTTTGGGGTGATTGGGGTCAGTTTTGGGTCAGGTTTTGGGATGATTTGGGTCAGGTTTTGGGGTCAGTTTTGGGTCAGCTTTTGGGGTGATTTGGGTCGGTTTTGGGTCAATTTTTGGGGAGCACTGGGTGTTCCTGGGGGTTGTTGGGGAGCACTGGGTGTTTACTGGGGAGCAATGGGAGAGAAGATGAAAAATAAAGAGAATAAAAAATAAACGAAATAAAAAAATGAAACATAAAAAACAAAAGAAAATTAAAAAAAAAAAAAGGCAAAAAAACTAAAAAGGAAATAAAATGAAAATGAAATAAAAGAGAAAAAAAAAAAAGAAAAAAAAAAAGAAACCCCTTCTTGGGCACCCCGTTTCCTCTCCTCCCGCCCCCCGACCCGTAAATTGCGGGGTCATCACCCCTCAAATGTGAGACGGGGATCCCAAAATGCGGGTGGGGGAACCCCAGGGAGCCGAAAAAGCGGAGGGGGAGCCGCAGTAAGAAAGCGAAGCCGGGCGGTCGGGCGGCGGGGTGGGGGGGGCCGGCAAGGTGGCGACGGCGGCGCGTGCGCAGTCGTTGGCAAGACGCCGGCGATCACGTGGTAAGTAAGGGCAGCCAGGAGCGGGACCGGCGACGCATGCGCAGTGGCTCGCGTGGCGGTGCAGCGCTCCCCGCTCGAGTTAAGGGCCGGTTCCGGCGGCAGGGCGGGACTGGCGGTCTCCCGTCTCTGGCGGGGTGTGTGTGGGGGGAAGAACGTGAAGATTTTTTGGGGTGAAAGCGCAGAAATTAGCGAGGAGGGCCGGTAATTTGGGTAACCTCGGTCACCGGAAGTAGAGAGCGACCGGAAGTCCTCCAAGGCCCCGGCCCGGCAGTCCGCCAAGCCCACAGTAAAGATGGCGCCGCCAGGACCGGAACGACCACACTAAAGATGGCGGCCCCGGCCCGGAA